>NC_041337.1:7115467-7380467 GCF_004354835.1 Perca flavescens
ATTAAAATCAGTTTCCAAAAGATGGATTTTTATTACTCTTTTTAGTCAACTTTAACATGGGTTATGCAAGCCACTGTATTTGTAAATGTACAGTGTATGATCATGTTAGTGCTGACCTGAGGTTATTACTGGTTGAAGTGGCAGAGAAAGAATATCCCTCTCGGATTAAGAGAAGGTTGATCCAGTTTTATTAATAACAGCATTTTAAGTTTGAACTTCAATAGCATCAATGAGGTTTGGAGAAGGCATCTTTGTTTTAGTACATGAACACAGATGTGACAAATTCTTGAAAAAAAAAAAAAAAATCCTGTCTTCCTGCAGGTAAGTTTCCCAGGAACTGGTTTTAGTAAATATTCCTGGAACTCAAAACCACTGAAGATGTTCATAACAGGGCTTTTGTATATTAAACACGCAAGTTTCCAAATCCAAAATAAGTAGTGCACCAGGAAGCCCTACATAACATTAAAGGTGTAGGTGTGACACAAATCTGAGTTTAAAGAATCCAATTTGCCTTTTCTAAAACAATTTAAAGCAATAGCCATTTTGTGAAATAAGCTTGTTCACTTTATTGCTGAGAGTTAGAGGAGATGATTGATACCACTTCATTATCTATTTGAATGTGCTAGAGCCACGAGTAGCTTATCTTAGCATACAGACTGGAAACAGGGAAACGGCTAGCCTGGCTCTTGACAAGGATATATATATATATAGCTATCTAAAAAACACATATGTCTCACTTATTGAAGTCACTGATATGCAGATGTAGTTATTCCTTCAGACAGAGCCAGGCTAACTGTTTCCCCGTTTACAGGCTGTATGCTAAGCCACGCTAAGCCTGCTGGCTCGCTCTATACTCAACCCACAGCCACGAGAGTTGTATCAATCTTGAAGAACAACAAATAAATGCATGTCAAATCATTCCTTTAAATGTGATGTGCAAGTATGTAGTGTTCAATGATTGCTCAGTCACTTAATGCATCTTTTTCCCCCCACTCAGGATGATCCAGGAGGTGACAAAGAGAACTCCATGCTTCCTCCCAGCGGCGTCGTTCCCTCCGCAAAGGCCAGCGAGGACAACGTGATTGACAACCCGTACCTTCGGCCGGTCAAGAAACCCAAAGTGAGGAGGAAGAAATGAAACCACTATGAGCCAACAGACACACACTTGCCACAGTGGTTGGTGCTTTCAGCAGTGCAGCGATTCCCTCCCCAGAGAGGAGAGAGGCACGGCGTGGAAGCATCCGGGACCAGCGCTGCTGTTTGTATTTTGTACATTGACAGACTTCTTTTGAAGAGACAACTTTTTTTTTTTCGTTACTTTTCAGCAAGCACTAACTTGGTAAAAACATGGTGAAATCACAGTCATTTTGTGAATAAAGATAAATTACTTGTTTTTGTTTTACTCTTGAGATATCCAACTTTTCTTCCAAGTCCAGGTAAAAATTGAGGAAAATAATTTGACAAAAGGGACCATTTTTTACGTCAGTATCCCGGTGGGATTTCATCCGTCAGCTTTTTAGTAGTACAAACTCAGGTAGGCCACCTTGCTTCTGTGCTTCAGGAACTCATTTTCTTTGTTTAGCTGAAGGAAAACAAAAGAGAATTAGATGTGTTGCTTTACATTAGGAATGCATCCAACCAAATAGTGCAACGTTAACTACTTTACCAAATAACATTTTGGGCAACACTTTATTGGTGTTCATGACAAGACGCAGATGAGAAGATTGATACTACCGTATTTTTTGGACTATAAGTCGCACCGAACTATAAGTCGCATTTATTTAGAATATAAATACAAGAGTTATTCAACTACACAATAGCACACAGAACAATACGCTGAATACGGTAGGTGTCCGGTATGTTAACGTAACATTAACAGTTATTGAACTATATAATAGCACCCAGAACAACTAGCTACCAGGGCGTGGAGCATGGAGGCATTAAAAGGCGTGGAGACGTAACTGCACCGTGAACGAGCCCCTCCCGACTCGTTCCTCCAGCTCTGGCCGTCTTGCTTTCAGCCCACGATTAGCCGATTAGCTTTCTTTGTTTTCTTCATTGCAGTAAGAGTCACCTTTTCGCCAGTCTCCCTCATTTCAAACTCTTTCTGCTGCTCGATTACCGTTTTCGGCTGCATATTTTACTACCTGCAGTTTGTTATCTCTTTTCTTTCTCAGTTGTCTTTAGGAGGAGCGTTCTAGTTGTCACAAGCCTAGAGCGCCCTCTCGCGGCTGTAGACGGTAATGTTTTTAGTATGAATTAACATGTAAAAACATGTTAAATTCTATATATTTTGATATATAAGTCGCAGGACCAGCCAAAGTAGGAAAAACTTATAGTCCGGAAAATACGGTACTTATTTCTGTATAGAAAGTGGTGGGTTCACTCAAGCACTCTTCATTACAAATTTGAGGTACTTTACTTGAGTATTCCCATTTTATGCAACGTTGTACTTCTACTCATTCCCGACTACATTTGTCAGACAGCTATAGTTACTATCCAGATTACAATTTGTCACAAACTTGGTGGTTGAGAATTTAAATGTTTCAGATAAACTAAAGGGTTCCTTGATGGGTTGAGAAAATTCTCCTACTTCTTCAGCTGAATGAATAAATAAAACAAATGGGTTTGCATGTAAGAAGCGGCTGCCGCTTTCAGTCCGTGTGAGTTCAAATCTTACCTTCACCCGGAGTGACTTCTTCTGCGTCTGGGGCAGCCTGGACCAGTCGGGGTTCCCGAAGCACATGGGCCAGCTCACTTTCCTGTTTGTCACTGCATCGTGAGAGTAGGTCCCGGGCCTGTATCACAAAATGACCACGTGTCAGCTCTGTTCACCACTGTTAACACTGGAGCTGTGTCTCTCTGTCTGTCTCACCCTGGGCTGTCCTCCGCTGTACGTGACATGCTTCTGAACCTCTCTGTGGTTGAGTTGAAAGGTGTTTTGCCAGGAGGGGGGGCTCTGGACCGGCTTTGATCCTGCTGGTACTGCTGTGGGGAAGGGGTCGCTGTCTGGGGATAGAAATTGTAACTAATTAAATTAAACTTGACATGTTATTTACATGCCATTTAGCACTGCACCTCACAAGAGGCAGACTTAAAAAATAAATAACGGTCAAATCAAAGCAGTAGTGGTTATGTTCTGATCTTAGAATGAAACTTAGTACATTTATACTTTACAAATAAAGAGCTTCTAAAATATGCTTTGTTGCAAATTAAACTATCCAACAGTAAAAACAAGTACAGCTGAAATGATTAGTCAATTGTTTGTAATCATTTTGAATATACTGTTGGATGGTCAAAACAAACATTGGGAAGGCGTCACTTTAAGGAAGATTGATCTATAATCAAAATCATTTGCCATTATATACAAAACATTTAAAAATGAGCTCCACCTCAACCAACTACAACAGTAAAAGCCTAATCTAGATCTAATAATATAATACAATAAAATAAATAAAAATAGAAAAATGAAAAAATGTCACCCTGACTGTTCTCAGGGGGACATTTTTCTGCATTGAGTACTTTTGATACATAGATTTTCCTAATAAAACTGACATACTTTACTTAAGTAGGCAAACACTTAACTTAGTACTGTTACTTAAGTAAATTATCTGAATACTGTACTTCCTCCACCACTGATTTATTCCCTTTCATGGGTCAAGCTCCAAAAACCAAACAAAATTCCCGTGATGCAAGATAATAGCATCTTTCAATGCGAACTTCTTCTAACCTCACACCATCAGTTTGTAATTTTTTTAAATTATATTTAAAAAAAAAAATCAAAGCTGGGATAACCAAGCTCTGGAAAGCGCTCTTAAGACGATATTATACAGCAGTTTCACAGGATGAGTAGAAAAATAAACTGAGCTCCATATTTCAAATCAGTGGAATTCCCCATCATTGAAGTTGAAGGTACCTTGCTACAGGGCGGGAAGCGTGCTGCAGTCCTGGCAGACAGACCATATCCTTTCTTACTCCCTGGTGTCCTCTGTAAGTCATAGAGTATGGTGCCAAACTACAAGGGAAATGAAGACCTCTTTTAGTTATAAATCATACAACATAACACACAACATACAGGGTTGTAAGCACCAATTTAGCATTGAGGGGGGGGGAAAGACCATTTTCAATTTAAAGTTAACAGTTAAACTGACCTGAAGCATTTTAAAACAAAAGGCCTACATCAGGGGTCCTCAGAGTTCTGAGGACTGGGTGCCATTTTAGGAGCCAGCATATGACACGGGCATATGGCATTTTTCCAACACTATTACTATTTTGAACATACTACACTATGACCTTTTTTATGACTCTTTCAACATGCTATAGTATGACTTTTTTCAACATACTATGGACTTTGTGGGACTTCTAATGTATACTGTGACTTTTTTCAACATACTATACCGTACTATGACTTTTTTCAACATACTCTGACTTTTGATATATTGTACAGTATCATGACTTTTTGCAACTTTGTTCAATGTATACTATGATTTTTTTTGACATACTAAACTATTATTTACTTTTTTCAACATACTAAGTACTATGACTTTTTTCGACATACTACACTATTTACTTTTTCGACAATCCACACTATACCTTTTCGACATACTATACTATGACTTTTTTGCGACTTTTTCAATGTATACTAGACTATTTTTGACATACTTTACGATGACTGACTTTTCAACTGACCTTTTTTTCGACATAGTATACTTTTATTTTTTTCCAACATACTACACTTTGACTTTAGAAATAGTAGCCTATATGACTTTTTTTTCGACATACTATACAGTACTATGATATAATGTACTTTTTTTAAACTTTTTTTCGACATACACTGATTTTTTTTATGACTTTTGACATACTATACAGTACCAAAAGTACTGTGGTACTATCCAGTACCATGACATACTATACTATGAATTTGTGGCTTTTTTGACATGCTGTACTATGACTTTTTTTCGCCATACTATACTATATACATACCTGCAAACTAGTCACTTTTCGGCTAAAATCGCCGTTTTTATTAGCTGGGTATTAGCACCGGACCCGGTGCTGCTAATACGGTGCCCGGTGCCTTAACGACCATTATCTACCGGACAGAATAGCAACACTGATTTCGGTGCCTTATTTAGGTGCCACTGAAATGCCTGCTCTTCTCTCTGATGCTCCGAAAACGGACCTTAGAGTCAACCTAAACATCGCCGCATGTCACGCTAGTTAACACTACACTCGACAGCAGGTAACGTTAGCTAGCAGCTGGAGTAAACACCGTTAAAATGCTGACAGCTAAACGGTGTAAAAGTGTGTCTGTATTTCACTGGAGAGGAACGTACAACAGTCTGCAGCTGCTGAAAAACAACACAGATGTTGTGTTCACTTTAAACTCGCTTCGCCAGCCCCATGCTGCATTCAAAGTTATTGTAAAATACCCTTTTAGTGGTTGTTTTTTGTAAAACGGTCACCTTTTTCAGCCCTTCTGAGTTTGCAGGTATGTATATATGACTCGGCATACTATACTATGACTTTTTTTCGCCGTACTATACTATGACTTTTTCCAACATACTATAATTACTTTTTTCTAACAAACTATAAAATGACTTTTTCCAACACACTACTCGTGACTTTTGTTCATACTACATATGATACTACACTAGGCTCGACAGCGGCTCTACTTCTTACGGACGCTGGCAAAGAACACACTGTCTGCAGAACTGCTCAGAGCCTTTTATCCCTGCTTCACTGAGAGCATTTGAACATACTGTCTGACTTCCTGGTATGGGAATTGTACAGAGGGCGACCGGAAAAGTCTCACCCTGCCCTCTCTGGAGGACACCTTCAGGACCCGCTGCCTCCTCAGACCTAACAACATCCTGGCAGATAAGACCCACCCCTGCTATCACCTGTTCTGTCTGTTACCCACTGGGAGGCGCTGCAGAGCACTCAAAGCTCCCACCTACAGACTGAAGGACAGCTTTTATCCAAGAGCCATTATTGAACTGATTGAACTTTTTTCCAACATACTTTACAGTACTATGACTTTTTCTGACATACAATTGTAACACAATTCTGCCCTACAGGTCTTGTGGACAGCGCCCAGATTGTTTACGTACACTCAATGTGAATGCTCTCTATAATGCATGTCAGAAATGTGTTGAGTGTGTGACTGTCTACTTGCATGAGGATAAAACACTCCCTGTAAATGTGTGGATGATTTCACCTGCACTACACCATTACACCCATATAAACAATATACCTTTACAAAATAGACTTTACTACACCATTTCTAAATTAAAACATTAAACCGAAATAGGTCTCAGAAATGACAATGGGAATAAAATAAAAAGTAGTCTAACTCCCAAATTACCAATCTCAGGCAAATTTCACCAAAACAAATGCAGCAGTTGCAGTTTTTGACCTATTGCCCTCTATGGCAATGCTAAAGTATACCGGGAATTGTATAATAACGGCACTTTAAACACCCTCACCTAAAGTTATGTCACTCAAAACAACAATCACAATATGTAAATGCACAAGATGTAAGTGGGCCCACACTTTAAAAGGTATTGTGGAGGATTTCCCCGAATTTTAGAAAAGAACCGCCCTCTGTACTTTTTGAAAAAATGCACATGCGCAACACTCTGCCTGCTCCCGAGAGGGAACGCCTATTAAACGTGTGCACGAGAGTGCACGGTTTACAAGTTGCTGTCGGCATGGCTCATACAAGCCTACTTTCCAAAAGAAGATTTGCACTTTTTCACAAATTGAGATGTTTACCGTGTGTGCGCGGTGCGTGACTTGTGCCAGGGCTAGCATCGCTAATAATAGCTTACATCAACTTTTACTAGCAGTGATTTTAAATGGATTTCTCCAAATAGCATGCCAAACTTTACCTGTGGAGTAGAAACTTCACGACTGAGGCATCAGTGGGAAGCCCAACCTGTGCTTTTAGCGCACGCCAGCGTGTGAAATATTCTTCCAAAAGCTTCAATGAATGGCTGAAACCGTAGCTCAAGCTCACCACACGTACACACCGATATAAACCTGAAAGCTAGGGACGTGCACGCACAACGGCTTTACGTTAACATATCACCAGAATGATTGACAACTAGGAGGACCAATAGTCTTGATGATGCACCCGGAAAAAGAAAATCCTCCACTATACCTTTAAACAAAATAAGGCCTGTTCGTAGCAGGCGTGCGTTGGGCCCATAGAATGTATAATATCACAGTCTATGGTTGGGCCACAGAAAAAGTTGTCCGATGAATGTGGCCGCGATTGTATGGGTTACTCACCCCGCTGATGTTCAGGTTACCTCGTAGCCTACTAGACAATGGCGGAGACCACGGGTCAATGGTAAACACTCCTTGAACAGTCCGGTAAAAAGAGACTCTCTTCTACCCTACCCTACCACGTCGCCAGAAATGCAGCTGGGCTTTACCTGGGGACTCAGTGCGCTACCTGGTTCTCTGTCGTCTTCTCCAAAGCTACAAAACTAGCCGATGATTAGCATCTGAGCTAACGTTTCTGAAGTTCATGCATGCTAGTGGCGGCGTGGCTTGGCGGCTAAACACACTGCACTGTAATTCCTAATTAACAGCGGCTGCAATTTTATCTCTCATCCGATTAGTAGGGGTATTACATAAATCTATGCAAAACGTAACCGTTCCGGTATACGCTTTATGCGTTGGCTTTCTCCTCGTCTTCTCCCCAGAGCCGAGGTGGCTGGATAACGAGAGAGTCGCGACATGAGATGCACCGACGAACTGCTGCGGTGTTTTCCCGCCCCCCAACCAATCAACAGCTAAGGAACATCACTTTTTTTTGGACATGCTATAACATGACTTTTCTTGACATACAATACTATGACTTTTTTGGACATACTATACTATGACTTTTTAATTACTTTTTAGGACATACTATACTATGGCTTTTTAATGACTTTTTTTCGACATACTATACTATGGGTTTTTTTTTATCACTTTTTGGACATACTTTACCATGGCTTTTTTGTCACTTTTTTTGATATGCTATACTATAACTTTTTTGGACATAAAATACTATGACTTTTTTGGACATACTATACTATGGCTTTTTTATCACTTTTTGGACATACTATACTATGGCTTTTTTATCACTTTTTGGACATACTATACTATGACTTTTTTGGACATACAATACTATGGCTTTTTTATCACTTTTTTCAACATACTTTACCATGGCTTTTAATGACTTTTTTCGACATAATATACTAACAGTTTTTCAACATTGCTATGACTTTTTTGACATTCTATACTATGACATTTTTTTACTTTTTCAATCTACTATATTACAACTATTTTCGACGTATACCATGACTTTTGTATGGCTTTTTTCAACATACTATACTATGGCTTTTTTATAATTTTTTTTGACATACAATACTATGACTTTTTTTCGACATACTATACTATGACTTTTTATGACATACTATACTATGATTTTTTTGTGACTTTTTCAACATACTATACAGTGCTATGTCTTTTTTGAGATACTATACAATGACAATTTGCAAGTTCTTGCAATATGCTATATTATGACTTTTTACTGTATGCTATACCATATCTTTTATCAAAATACAATACTATTTTTTGTGACTTTTTCAATATACTATACTATTACATTTTTCAACATACTATACTATGACTTTTTTTCAACATACTATACTATTACGTTTTTTGACAACTATACTATGAGTTTTTGTGCCTTTTTTTCAACATATTATACTGACTTCTTCAGACATACTATGACTTTTTTCGACATACTATACTATGACTATTTTGAGTTTTTTTATGACTTTTGCCAACTATATGACTTACATACAATAACGACTATATATATATAATATATATAATGACTGGGTGCCATTTTAGGGAGCCAGCATATGATTGAGGGCCACACAGGACATTTTTTTATTACATGGCTGTTTAATGACTTGCCATAATAGGTCATAAAAATGTCTTGAAAAAAGTCATGGTAATAGCCTATGTCATAAAAAAAAACATAGTATAGTATGACACCAAACGTAATAATAATAATTTTTATGAATATGATTTAAAATATATTTTCTATATTAAGAAGTAGCTATTATAACTGTTTATGACATCGCTAGGCCTACAGACATATTTAGTGACATACCATATAGACCGAATGGAGAGTTTTGAGAGACCGCTAACTTGCGTTCACCGTTGCGCTGGAAATGTCTGTCTATTAGTGACAACAAAAAAAATAAGTCGGACTCTATAAAGTTAGGGGGCAACAATTTGATACTTGTAGTCTACCCATAGCTTGTAACGGTTAACGTTACCCCCCAAAGTGGCGATTTCTCCCCAGCAGTGTTTGGAATAACGCCGTTTAAAAGAACGGCGTTAGGTAACGGCGTTATTTTTTCAGTAACGGGGTAATCTAACTAATTACTTTTCCCGTCGTTACAACGCCGTTAACGTTACTGGACGTTAAATGCGGTGCGTTACTATGCATTGATTGAATAAACTGTGAAATCCGAACGCATCCCTTGCTAACAGCTACTGAGGAGGTGGGTTAATAACGAGGTAAGCGTTTATGATTGGCTAAGGCAGAGTCGTGTTTCATGGTAGCCAATCAGAGCCAGTGTTTTTACACACATGCCAGCACACGCGCCACACACACAACAGCTAAACAGATTAGGCAGAGATGGCGAGTCGGGAGCAATCCGATGAAAAGTTGCCATTTTCAAGGTGGAGCTATGCACTACTTCAAATTAATTGTGGTCAAAGGCAAGAACGTGCATGTGTACATTATGTTCAGGAGCGAAGACTTTGTCAACATCCGTTATAAGCAACTCTTTAATGAAGCATCTCACAACGACACACGCATCTACAAAGCTAGTGGCCGAAACCAGCGATACCTCCACCAAAGATAATAGCTCGCCATCCACTAGCAAGGACTCGGAGCAAAGTCCTCCAAGCAGCAAAAGCTAGATCTTTCTGCCTCACAACAAAAACCTATGACACAGGCTGAAGTCAACCGTATGACAGGCAGGTGTTAAAAGTATATGTGTCATATAAGTTTATATGGTGTCACTGTTTACTTTTCTTACAAAGATAATACTTGAAGTGCAGGATAAATCTCTTGCTGTCTATCAACGTGCAATAAATATCGAAAGTTATGTACGTTAAACACCTGTCTGTTCTACTCATTTCAACTGACTTGTGAAAACTGCTAAAAAAAAAATCCAAATTCTTTGACATATAGCAACTTTTTATTTTTTTAAAGTAACGCAAATAGTTACTTTCCCTGGTAACTAGTTACTTTTATTTTAGAGTAATTCAGTTACTAACTCAGTTACTTTTTTGAACAAGTAGTGAGTAACTATACCTAATTACTTTTTTAAAGTAACGTTCCCAACACTGCTCCCCAGGCTACACGCATCATCATAAAGCATCATCATAAAGCAAACGACCTTAGCTATATAGCTAGCTAGCTAGCTAGCTAGTATTTGTGTGAAACCCTTTATATACTGTCTATGGTGAAACCCATTGACTTTCGTTTCTAAATAAGTGACAAGGACAAATTATTCTGAAAAAAGGATGTGTGGCAGACACGAACCTCATGGTTGTCATAGCTGCTAGGGCCGAGGTTTGGCGCTGGCTGTCGTGCCATTTGGTTTCCCAGCCGGTCTGGTGCATGGTGGAGGGGAAAGAGTTTCCTCTCCTGAGAGGTGCCAAAAAATACTCTCTGAACAGGAGCTGCTGACATTTTCGGAAACAAACTTGTGGGCAAGAAACTGCGAAAACTGCACCAAAAAAAATAAAGAGTCTCGCAACCAGTTAGCTCAGGCTCCACCTGCCATGACGTCGTCGTGTTTTGACTTGATGTAACTATGGCAACCGAGTTGGTACGGCTGTTCCTTGTTGGCGTCAAGGAACCTTATACAAAGTTAACCATTCAAAACAACTTTAAACACAATTTTTAAATCATAATTTATAGACATCTTTATTTTCAATTACAAGACAATGTACATTACATGTCATGGCAATTGCACATTAAAAAGCAGAACTGAGGCACTGTTATTAAATGAATGCACCTGAAGCAAGGAGTAAACTTTAAAGGTTTTTTTTTTATATGAATAAATAACTTGTCAAGAAAATATTGGATTTAAGTGGTGGCACTTGAGTTGGATAGTCTGTAAGAGTGAGAACAGAACTAATCCCATTTTTAGTATTAGCATATTTTTCTAAGGCAATTCCAAAACAGTCACAGACAGCCATCTATTATTTATACACAGGCACATCTTGCATAAGCAGTAGTCATTAAATTACAGTTGAGTTGAGAAAAAAAAAAAGTAAGAACTGAGGTCTGAAACGGTCCTACAGCATCCAGCAATCACATTCATTATGGCACAGAAGACATTCTCTGGTTACGAGAAATTATTGCTAATTATTTCACTGAAAATAGCCACTGTGTACGGCCAACAGTGGCACAAAAACATCTCTTAGCACATGCACTCAAAACCAACTCGTATAAAAAGGTGCATCCACTTTGGCACTTGCAAATGGGGAGAGATGAAATGGAATGCGCCTTGCAAGACAACAGTATCCCAAAGACAGTTGTGGAAGGATTTAGGAGAGAAATCTACAGGAGAGGTTATCAGAGGGAAAGTCTATCTGCCGGACAAATATCTTCAAAGAGAATGGCCCAAACTCACACAAGCTACAAGACAGGGAGGGACTCTCCTAGCAGGCACTGAAGGACTGAGGAGCGTGTGTGTGTCTGTGTGTGTGTGTCTGTGTGTGTGTCATAAAGCGCTTCATTCTGTCTGAGGCACTGAAATCGATGGACCTTTGGGGTCGTCGAATCGATCCATGGTGTTCAGCTGCATGATCATGTGCAGGCCGTACACGAAAATTAGCAGCATGAGCAGAGAGGTCACCAGTCCCATCCAAATCCCTGGGGTGAAGAAGCCTGCACAGTCACTGGCATAGGAGAAATCTGTTCCGTTGGACAAACCGAAGCCCTGAATCTGCATTGGAAAATGCAGGGATGAACAGGAAGACACACGTGATGATTAAAAACGCTGCAGGAATATTGAGTGGCAGGATTTAAAATGCAGCGGCAATAAGTCGTACCTGGAAGTCGACAAAATTGAGCCTCCACTGCGTGGTGTTCTGGTTTGTGTTGTTTGGCACTAGCAGAGTATCTCGGAAGCTAGTGACGGACTGGCAGTGGAAAGAATACTCTGCGGGGGCGTAGATGTTGCGGCTCCCAATGAAAGACGCGGTTAGGCCGCTTGCCTCCAGCTGCACAGTGTCCAGGGTGAACCAGTTCCGTCCAGACACAGGAAAGAACCGCTGAGTCATGGCAAACCTGGAGATCAACAGAAGATTGTTGCTGAGTATTTCAAGGACAGCATGTCAATGTAAAAGACTGTAAAATGCTAGAATAGTGACAAATGGTTACTATTGGTATTTTACTGCATTGTACATGCGCATCAATCATTGCACTTTTCTGTAATTGTTTATGGTGCCTGTTTGAATCCTTTTGTTTATGACCAAGTCATAGTATCAAAAAAGACTGAGACACACAGCTTTACATTGCACTAACCCTGGCAAATGTATACACAACTAATTTAACATTTAATATAAGAAATAAGTAGTCTAAATGTGAATTATGCTGAAGAATATGGTCTGCAATTTACAGGGGCTGACATAACATTAAATGCCCTAAAAACATGATGAAACAGATTAGCTGAGATTTTGAGTGTTAAACTCTTAATAAATATTACCTAAGGATGATGCTTTTTAGTCAGTAATATTTACCATACCAGAGAAATACTTAAGATTTTTAAGCTGAGTTTTCAGTGGCTTTAAACAAGTGATTAAAGTGATAGTGAGTAGTTTCTGTCGCCCCCATGGGGAATTCTAAGTAATGACAACTGTCGGCGCGTCCACATGACGCAAGCCTTCAGTGATCGTGCACCACCCCCACCCCACCTCCAAGCAGTTGCTAGTAGGGTTTATCCAGTCAAATTAAGGAGGACACATGGCCAGTTAGCTCAGTTGGTAAAGCCGGCGCACACATGCAGCGGTTTATTCCTCGACGCACAAGGTCCAGGGTTCGAGTCCGACCTGTGACGGTTTTCCTGCATGTCCTTCCCCCCCTATCTCTCCCCTTTCATAGCTCAGCTTTACTATCCAATAAATCTCATCGGTGACGTAAAAACGTGTCACTCGAGCTGCTGCGTGTGAAAGTCGCCGGACTACAGCATTTAGTAAACATATCCATACTGAGAAATCCAGAGAGAGTTTTGTGGCGCTCATAGGCTTGAATAGCTTTGTATCAACTCATCTGGCAATAGCTTGAATGTAACTGACATCCATCAATATAAAATAGTTGTTATACTATCGCTTTAAAGAATTTAGACTTATTTGCTGGTCTTTCCCAGAGTTACATTAGAAGATCGATACCACTCTTATCGGCCCTTAAATATGAAGCTACAATCAGCAGTCGGTTAGCTTAGCTAAGCATAAAGACTGGATCTGGCTCTGTCCAATGGTAACAAAATCTACCTGCGAGCACCTCTAAAACTCACTCACTAACACGTTTTATGTGGTTTGTTTAATCTCTGAAGAGTAGTGTAAGCCAGTGGTTTTTATTGGGGTTAAGGTGTGTGGGTCTATTTCTTGGCCAGGCGCAGAGGAGTCTCTGCTGGTTGCCTGCAGAAGTCACTGCGCTCGGCCAAGAATCACAGTTTTTACACTTCTGTTGTTGAACCGATTAAACACACGAGATATAACCTGTTGATTAGTGAGCTTTAGAGGGGGAGGAGGATTTTGTCACCTTCGGACAGAGATAGAGTAATTGTTTCCAGTGTCTGTGCTAAGCTAAGCTAACCGGCTGCTTGCTGTAGCAACATATTTAACAGACAGATAAAAGAGAGGTATTTATCAAACTTAAAGTGCTCATATTATGCTCATTTTCAGGTTCATAATTGTATTTAGAGGTTGTACCAGAATAGGTTTATGTGGTAGCCTGACAAGCCAGACCCACATCAAGATGTTGGGTCAACCCGAGGGGCGGGATAAACAGTTGTCTTTCAAATTCCCTCTGCACTAGCGATACAACCAGGCAGAGCAACGAGTAAGGTATCGAAGCTAGTTGATAGATTAAACTTTTGCCGTATCCGGTCGGCAAAACTCCGAACACATTTTCCTTTAAAGAATGACTTTTGTGCCGTTTTTTGTTCTTTTCTCAAAGAAAATTTTAACTCCAAGTCTTCCAGAAGACCGCTGTTCCCAGCGGCAGCAGCCATAAGCCCCGCCCACCGACTCTATACACGATGTGATTGGCCTGACCAGAGTTTGGTTTTTCCAGCTCGCAAGCCAACGGAGAGTGCCTAGACCCCCCTGGCTGAAAATTCAATTTGCTTCCGCTAGGGTGCGTCTAGATTTCTAGGCTATTTATGTGGTATAATTTTCAGAAAACACAAAAAGCTCCTCTTTTCACCCTGTGTGTTGAGCTCTCTGTTTTAGCTACAGGGTGAGGCATCGCACTTCCGTACGATCTTTGTTGGGAGTTGCGCAGTAAGTACAGCTAGCTAGTCAGTTGCAGAGTAGGAGGGAGTGCCATGCTAGGCGAGCATTATAACGTGTCTTACAAAGTGACGCACGTTTGTCTCTGAAGTAAAGGCTGGACTTTTCACTTTGTAAACCTATAATGTGCACAAAAAAATATATGTAAACACAATAAAGGAAAGGGGAAAAGCCAAAAAGCATAATATGAGCACTTAAAAAAAAAAAAAAAAAAAAAAAATACTTCCCAAAATGTCCAACTTCTCCTTTAAATTAAATGATTGCCTTACCTTAGTGTAAAGTTTTCATAGCGGAGGACAAGCCTAAAGTGAGAAAAGAAGAACACATTTAAAATGAGTGCTTTCCTTTAAATAACACCCCCAAAAAAAACTGACATTCTCTTGAATTAACAGAAAAAAAGGCTAACATGCTGGATATCTCACAGTGAGTTGCTGCTGTTGCACAGAGATCCTGTCAGGGAAGGTGTTTGTGCAGCAAGGTCTGTCCACTCTGAAGTGCTTGACAGGCTGACGCTGAGATTCTGAGCCCAAAGCATTATGCAAGGGCCACTGCCGGTTCCATTAAACATGATGGGCGCTTTGACATCGGGAACGGCCGCTTGGAGCAGGGAGCGCCCCGCAGGCTGGCTAGAAAAAGATGTCTCTGATATCACCTGCGGAGATAAGTAATCAAAGTAAATAATAGAATGCTTCGTGTCTTCGTATGACATGCCGGTTTGACTTTTTGATGTTGGGCAAGGATAGAAATTAATTCATTATTACATTAATGTATTGTACAATTCAATTCTGGTACATGATGTGCTGATTAGAATATCTTACTCGTGATGGCTGGAGTCCTGTGTATATCGCAGTGTATGGGACATTTTTGTCTTTCATGATGCTCAGAACTTTCCCAATAATTTCATCTGTTGAAAGCAAAATATACTTGAGTTACACATTGCACATGTACGGAAAAAATTAATTATATATATATATAATAATAATAAATATATATATATATATATATATATATATATATATATATATATATAATAAAATATATATATATATATATATATATATATATATATATATATATATATATATATATATATATATATAATTAATTTAGAGTGGCTAAAATGCTGATCACTTTACACCAAGAAGTTCCTTAACAGTAAAAACTTACCATTGTCATGTAGGACTTTCTTGCAAGACTTGTCCAAGCTATAAAAACAGTAAACATGTTTATTTTCACATTTTTATTCGTTCACAATTGTCACACAAAAAACCTGTACTTCCACAGACTGATACGCTGCAGAACACAAGTCTCACCCACCCAGTACAATAGGGAAGATTGATGAGCAGCAGATTGCTGGCAGATGTGTTGACGGTGAGATGTGACAGAGTGTCGGCATCGACGAGCAGAGGCGCGACAGCGAGCTTCTCTTGCAGCAGAGCCAGGACGGCAGAGGAGTCCGACCACTCTAAAGCAGGGAGCGTCACTGACGAGGAGGAAGACTGCATTGCAGCCTGAAGAGGAGTGAGTGGAAAGAATGATCAGTATTATCAATCAGACAAAATCATCTTCATTTAGGACTTGTGCATAAAAACCTACCTCAAGGTTCTGAAAGGCACTGTCCTGCTTGTTTCCAAACACTCCGCCATAGACTGTGAAGTCATCTTTGCTTAACTGAACACCAACGGGGACAATAAAAAGATCACAGTTGAATTTACATGAGCAGAGAAGTGGAAAAATGTGCAAACACAAAACAACTAGAAGATAAATCAGTCCCGTTAAATCAGTCACAACAATGAGGATCCACCACAGAGAACAGACCCTAACGATCTGTTGAAGAGGAACTGCCAAAGGGGAAGTAATGCCAAAGCTCATTGTCACACCAGAGTGAGAAGACGGTTACAAAGAGTCACAGTGCAAACTGCACATGACTCATTACGACCCTGTTTTACACAACTGCATATCCAAGGGCTATCTTTCTAATAGATGAACAGTAAAAATGAGGGCTGCACGATAGGAGGAACATCTCTTATTGCGATTATTTGGATTGATATTGCAATTGGGATATGAGTAACTTGGAAGGGATTCCTTTTGCAAGGACCTGTACCAAATAACGATTTTTTTCTTAAGTCTGTATAATATTACTTTAAGGTCGGGACATCTCTGCAGCACCGCAATTATATTTAATTCAGAATGGTATTTTGACACATATTTTGCCCCTGCGATTTGAATATAGCACTAGTCCATAATGCAGTTTCAATAATGATGGCAATTGTGCTGCCCTAAGTGAAATCTATACAAATCAGTCCAAGCTGCTGTTTTAGGTGCTACCTTAGTCTGTCTTCCCTAAGCGATGTGAGAACGTGTGGTGAGCGGGGAAATGGGATGGGTACAATTATTTTCTGCCCCCGTCATCTTCTGTGCAAAAATAAATAAATTATTTGATTCAAATCTGTACAAGCGGAGTCCTTCTCCTCAACACTCTTCACCCTTAGCTCCAATCTGTTTAGTGACTGTAAGCTTGTTTGCTGTGGAGTGTCTCTGGTCAGGGACTGACCTTGTCCTGCAGGAACAGCAGCACAGTGTGGGGGCCAGAGCCAAAGGCAGAGGTGAGGTAGGCACTCAGCTGTTCATTGGACGTGATGTGACCAGCTGCAGGTGATGCCAGTGGTGGTAAACTGAACATGCAGGAAAGACGAAGACAAATTGTGATATCTTATACAGTTGTCAGAACATTAAAAGTACAATCATCACTTCAAATCAATTCAGTTGTCTTGCAAAATGCCATCACTCACTCATAACATTTAACTTAAATACACTCAAACAGTTCAGCACTGCCCTCCGAAATGCAATTTCTGTTTAAGCCAAGACATCAAGTGAATGGTGTCAATATAACAGATCACACTGAAACTGAGTTGTCGTATTTAATTCGTTATCAGACTTACAATAACTAGAGCTTGGTACCAAATTTTTTTCAGGCACCAACCAAATTGCCTTCTTAGTATCAAATGCTTTGTCATTCAATACCACATTTCAATACACAGAAAGCAAATCTCATCAGCGTCAGTGAGCCAATAAGCATGCTTCTACCAAGATCTAAATCCATTTCATCTCTGATATTTGCCCTTACAATACAGTACACTTTCAGATTTTCCTTCCATACGAGCAGCCCGTCTGTTGTCTGTCTGCTCCATAGATTAGGGAACTGTGCGACCTATGAAATCAGCTCCTGTAGTGTAAATGTGTTTGAGTCACTTTAGTTTACAGGTGGCTCTCAGTTCCATTTATGACACTACAAGAATACTAACTATTCATGTCACAGTGTAAGATTAAACTTTATTTATCCTGGGAGAAATTGAGAAGTGCATGTACGTTCTATGTTCCCCAGCTCAATATGCCCTGAATACGACTCGTTAAGCAGACCTTTCAATGGGGTTTTATGTTCTCAGCAATGCTTTTTTTTCCCCCCTAGGTACGTTGAAGTCTGCCAGCTACAGCCCACTGACATTATACTTCTGGAAACCTATGTGGCGGACTGGATTTGTACCACTTAAACTGTATTTGAAACATCCATCTCCCTTTCCTGCTTTTGCAATGTGATGTGCGAATACAGCCCTCGCCAATCTCTTACAATGAGGACCCAGGAAACACAGGGACGACCCCGTACAAATTGCTGTGCAGCAGTTGCGATACAAAGTGTGAAGAGTGCAAAATATTAAAAAGCACATGACACGAGCATGCTGATAAACATATCTGAGAGCAATTACAGACCATTAGAAAAGGGGTTTAATCCATTTCGATCCCAGAGGCTAACTCACTTCATCACTGGGTCATTTAAATAAATAAACGCATTCAATTGTGAGACATTAACTATGGATGTATACACTGTTTTGAGATACTTGTGTTTTTTGTTCGTTGTACCAACTGAACTGAGAACAACGAGTCAAAACAAACATTTATCGTTGTTAGACTTAAAACTATGAATTTCAGCTAGCTAGCCGAGATCCGACAAGCTATAGTCTCATCTGGATACAAGTAGAAACTCAGTTAGCAACAAGTGTTAGCGTTAGCATGACGAACAGCCGTGACAGTTACAGTGAGTCTTACCTGACAAATACATAATAATAAAATGGCTTATTACCCGTCACTGGACCACATTAGAAGTGGCACTTGAGCAGCGGAGCTCCGTTTGGCAAAAAGGGCGAAGAAAAGGCCAATAACAGCCATTACTGGCACTCTACTCGAGCTCCTTGAGCCTGCCATCTTTCCTTTTTTCCGCAACGCTATGCTCACGTGACGCAAACCAGCTGACAGTCATGTGCAGCCGGAAGACGGACAGAAGGGAAAATACTTCCTGCTTCTTTCATTGTGCTTCAGTGATCCTGATCTCTGATCTCTGATCCGTGGCCTGCCCACAGCTGTCCTCAACAACACCACAACGGGCTGCCGCTTTGCTCACACTTGGTGCAAAAACTCAACGATAGTTTAATTTGGATACACAGCTAGTTAGCATTAGCTCTCAGGAACCAACGGTCACTGCTGCTTTTGTTAGCTAATCAGAATCAGAAAAGGGTTTATTGCCACAGTCAGTTTTACTTTCGTGAAATTTGCCTCGGTGATTGGTGGCTGCATGCAAAGCAAACATATTAAACATTAATAAGAAATAAACAATACATACAGAAATAATTACAAAATATTTAGCATGAGAAAAAGGAGACTGAATAGGTTGGGTGCAGAATGCAAAAAATATATATATAGCCTACTTTGTGCAATGGCCAGATGTATAGTCCAGGATGAAGGTTAGTGTAAGTGTAGTGTGGGGGGAGGTGGAGTCAATGCTTGTCAATGATAATGCAGCTAAGTGCATTTACTCAAGTAGAATAGAAGGCCTATATTGTCATTGTACAGAATACAATGTAATTAGGAGCACCTCTCCTGATCAGTGCAGCTAAAGACACAGGAAAAACATCTTCAAAAACCAAAACAACTTAAGCATACATACCGCTGACAGCACAGGTTCAATAATCAAATAAGTAAAATAAATGAATCCAATGTAAATTTGCACTAGAATACGAGTTTGTGATGCACTGGGATAAATGTAAACACTTCACATATGAATGTAATGGTTGCACTATAATAAATCAAACTATATCACTACTATGAATGTACTTTTTGCACAAGATCCAGAAGGTTGTCCTCGAAAGAGGCATGTGATGACTGTAGCCTAATGGTAGCCTACAAATTAGAGCTACTTGTACTTTGCATGCTACTTCATAGCCTACTTTTATCCCACTATATCTCAGAGGTAGTAATATTGTACTTTTTTTTACTCCACTACATTTATCTGACAGCTTCAGTTACTTCTCAGATGACAGGTTTTCAACCTCTTCCTGTCCAGTGAAAACCATGTATCTCCAGACGTGTTGATGTTGTATGTTTGTCATGAACTGAAAGACGAAGTGTTCCTTTGTGTGTTGAGAAAGTTCTCCTCCTTCTTAAGCTAAATAAAGTCTTTAAAAAGTCTCCTAGATCAGCTGGAAAATGCATTGCCATCACTTTGTCAACAAAGCTGAAAACAGGGCTGGTTTTCTGACACGAAGAGTGAAGAGTTTTAAATGTTTTTAGAGATGTACGTGATTCTAACAGGACAGCAACGCTACAAACACATGATGATCTTATAGAATACGATGCATTGCTGTAGATTAAACTACCAACAGTTTATAAAGGAGTTCAAATGAGCACAACCTCAAACATCTACAGCAGGAAAACTGCACATTATACTTTTACTTTTGATAGTGGAGTATTTGGTATTAGTAGGCCTACTTGTAAAGGATCTGAATACTTCTTCCACCATTATCAAATGATGGATACTTCAGTGTAGTGTTTAGCAGAAGATTTGATGCTATAACAATAAACTCATAAAACGGAATGTGCCATAAACAGCCATAGGCCAACCCAATGTCTACATTCCAGCTACACCTTGGCAACTGTCCATGGTGCTGATACACACTAAAATTTGGGCCTTTCACTCCTCCTGTCATCACGTCCCACCCTCCACATATGATGCTTTTACAAGCACTTTAAAACAGAAACAAAAAAAGCAACAAAAAATAATAAGTTTCGAACTGTTATGTCTATTGAAAAGGGCCTTCGTGCGGTCAGACAGTGAAAGCAACTCCCATCCACACACACACACACACATACACACACAGCTGTGGTGGCGGAGGGATACCAGTGGCTGCGTCTGCGCAGCACTGCGCCTACAACTGGAAAGGAAGGATAGAAAAGGAAATAGAGAACGCACAGACTTGGACAAAATGTGTTAAAATGACAATACATGTTAAAAAGTTAAAGTATGAAACTGAACATGTGTGTATCGCTCGGTAAAGCCAGCTCGGAGTGTGTGTGTGTGTGTGTGTGTGTGTGTGTGTGTGGGGGGGGGGTTCCACTCAGCTTTTCAGTTGGAGTCCATTGTGTGGCAGGATGGGAAGAGAGAGAGAGAGCGAGAGAAGGAGGATGCGCACTATTTCCCGACGCGCACTAACATTGTTCTAGATTGCTCCACGATCAGGGCCATCTTTGGTCGTCCTCGCCGGTGACAGTGTGGACAGTTTATTCCAGTGGTCATTTATGCCTCGTGATTCATTAACAAAAGTTCATTTTGAACGAGCCGTCTAAAAGCACTCGGGCAGAGAAATAAGGGAGCCGAATCCCCGTTTTTGTGTGTGGATTCACTGGTAATTCCTTCATCCAATACCCTTCATTTCTCAAGGCAAGAAGAAGGGCGAGACGGGAGAGGCGGTGATACAACATGGATGAGGAATATGATGTGATCGTTTTGGGCACCGGACTCACAGTAAGTAGTCAAGCTTCGTTTGCGTTTTGCCCTTGAAACACTTGATTGTGCCAAAACTTCCATATGGTTATTTTTTTATCCATTTAAATACTCTTCTCTATCCGAACCTGGAAGTGAAAGCCTGCTGCATCCCTGTGTGCTTGTGACATAAAAAAAATAATAATAATTAGCATTAAAAATATCAAAATGTACTTTGACCTAGCATTTGTGCACGACAGAAAGCGAGCGGTGCTTCCCAGGGTGATTTTATTGTTCTCCCAGCCGGCCCAGTGTTGTGTTCCACCCAGTAGCATCTTTTAGGCGTAACCCCACAATGTGTCATGGTCCTCTTCGCATAGACAGGCCTCCATCCTGAGGTTGGCGCAGGCCTGAGGATTCAGTGACTGAGCTCTTCACTGCAGTTCCCGTCACTTATCACACCCAGTGCGGCAGAATACATGCCCGATACATTTGTGTGGTATTAATCTAGGTTTTCGCGTGCATAAAGGGCGACATTTTTCTAGGTTTATAGCAAGTATCAAATTACCTTTTTGTAAATGCATAGACATAGGCTAACACATTTGATTTTATAATGGGATAATGTCCTATTGTTCTTAAGGTTAAACACTATTGTTATTATTACCATTATTATTATTATTATTATTATAATCGTTATTATTATTATTACGGATACATGGGTGAAACGATGTAGTCGCGCATGCGCACACCGTCCCTTCTATCCTCCCTGCATCCTTCTATGAAAACCTCCTAACCTGCGTTCATGTCCTCTATTAAATCTCTCTTTTCCTTTTCCTCGCTAAGTTTATTGCATTTGCAAATGGATGTTATGTCACTGGCGCTGATGTTGGGTGTTAAATCTTGTCTTATGCAGGAATGCATTCTGTCCGGGATCATGTCTGTGAACGGGAAAAAGGTTCTGCACATGGACAGGAACCCCTACTACGGCGGCGAGAGCTCCTCCATCACCCCTCTGGAGGAGGTAAAGGCCCCCTGGGATCTATGAAAGCGATCAATGTCTTTGATACCCCCCTCAGCACATCCTCATTGCACTTTCCCTGTGCTATTGTGCATCCGTTTTTTATTGCCCTTCATTTGCTCAGCGCCTTTTGTCCTCCGTGATGCTGTAGCTTCTGTCTCTAGATGTCATCCTCCCATGATGTTGTTTACGTCGCTCTTTACTGTCGTGTCGTTTCCCCACAGCTGTACAAGCGCTTCAGTCTTCCAGACAGCCCGCCCGAGTCCATGGGCAGAGGGAGGGACTGGAACGTTGACCTCATCCCCAAGTTTCTCATGGCCAACGGTCAGTCCCACGTCACTGGTTTTTGTCCATAAAAGAATGAATATATCACCATAAAACTCATCATGTACTGAGGAGATCGATGGACACTTAGTACATTATTACTATTCCTGAAAGGCTTCAGACTAGGGACTAGGTCAAGATATGGGACTAGATATTGCCACAGATTTTGGATATGGATGTGGTAACATTGTAATAAGTCTTAAGTATTATCTTTTCCTGGTTTTCAAAGCTGCCTTATATTAAAGTGATGTAATTTCTGAACTTACCAGACTGTTCTAGCTGTTCTATTATTTGCCTTTACCCACTCAGTCATTATATCCACATTATTGATGATTATTTATCACTAGCATTGTGTAAATATTTTTTGAAAGCATCAACTACGATATCGTTGCATTGTCGGCAGAGGTATTCGGTAAAAAATATTGTGATATTTGATTTTCTCCATATCGCCCGGCCCTAGTTCAGACTAGATGGGTGAAGTGGCAGTCTCTGTCTTGATGCTATCACGGCAGAATGTCAGATTGTTGGAGGAAATAATGAGATGTGACACGTGTTTGTCTGTGTGCTCCCAGGTCAGCTGGTGAAGATGCTGCTATACACAGAAGTGACACGGTACCTGGACTTTAAAGTAGTGGAGGGAAGCTTTGTGTACAAGGGAGGAAAGATCTACAAGGTGCCATCGACCGAGACGGAGGCACTAGCTTCAAGTAAGCCGCTCCGATGTAGAGTAGAGTCTTGAAATCGCATTGAAGTCACCGTGTACTACATCATAACACCTGTTTGAATTTTTCCAGATCTGATGGGAATGTTTGAGAAGCGAAGGTTTCGGAAGTTCTTAGTCTTCGTGGCCAACTTTGATGAGAATGACCCCAAAACATTTGAGGGCGTGGACCCCAAAACCACAACGATGAGGGACGTTTACAAGAAGTTTGACCTGGGCCAGGATGTCATCGACTTCACCGGCCACGCCCTGGCCCTCTACAGGACGGACGAGTAAGAACAACAGCATCATATCAAACATGACCTATTGTCAAGTGTTCGACGGCTGCATTTCGAATTCGAACATGGAATAACTAAAGAACAAATGCTTTAATGAAGGTTTACTGTAATTAAGATTCTAATGAACAGAACTGTATGTAGACTACTTTTTGGCTGTGAAAATGCATAGAATTAGATCAAAAATTAAAATGTTTTTTTTAAATCATGCCAACAATTATTTTAATAGCTTAGTATTCTATGCCCTAAAAAGGTATTTGTAAAGGCTTTAGGCCACCCACAGGTTATTGTCAGCCCAGTTTAATATGCAACTTCATTTTATACAATATATGTAGTAGGGGGTCCCTGGTCTGTCTCTCTCTCTCTCAGTTAAGGCTTAAAAAAACATTGAAGACCCCTGAATTAGTTTATTCATCATCTTCCTTTGTTGTTTCCTGTTCTCATTCAGCTATCTTGACGTTCCCTGTTTGGAGACGATCAATCGTATCAAGCTGTACAGTGAATCGCTGGCGCGGTATGGGAAGAGCCCCTACCTCTACCCCCTGTACGGTCTGGGAGAGCTGCCGCAGGGATTTGCCAGGTTATTGTTAATATATTTTCTATCTATAGTGCTTTTATACTAAGTCAATATTTTGAGATACTAAGTCAATATTTCACTTCAATTGCACTTCTGTATTTACTATTAAATACAAGCTGTTATACCAGCTTGTATTTAACAAAATTAAATTCAGAAGTGCAATCCCACTCCATGATTTAACAGTTCTTACTGTCACTTAGATTGAGTGCAATCTACGGAGGGACCTACATGCTGAACAAACCAGTGGATGAGATAGTGATGGAAGGCGGCCATGTTATTGGAGTGAAGTCTGAGGGCGAGGTATGCAGATTTATTTTCCACGAATATGCAAATTTAACAAGGGCATTAACTTTATGAACTTATTTTTCAACCTGGACCCTATTTTCTAGGGGTCGATACAACATAGCATGGCGATATTTTCCATGGCAATACTCTATCCATACCCCTATCAAGTGTCAATCTTTTATTATATAAATTGCACATGAGAATTTAACTTTTTGGTACTAGAATAACAACATCAATAGCTTTTTTAATCCACTAGATAGAAAACCAAAATGTGATGAACAAACAGAGAAATGTATCTTTTTGGAAGAAACAGATGTTGACGAAGTTTGCCCATAACTTAAAGTTGGAACGAAGGTTGCTCCAGTATTGAGTGGGAGCTCTGCAGCCGCAAAACAGGCTGCAATGCTATGGGGGAATTACACACCGTTAATGTACGGCCACCCTAAGTGCTTGTTTTTGCCACTGACCGGCTCAGCATTTTTAATTTTTTTATTATAAGTGTCTTCCTACATTTTGGAAAGGACCCAGCAGAGAAATAAGACATTTTTCTTTAGCTTTTAGCTTAATCCGATCTGTTTGTTATTGTGTCTAACCAAGTGACGCTCAAGGAGAAGTCTTGTTCTGAAATCTCAGAGGTTTACTCATCCACATTGTCGAAACCAGCTAAATATTCAGCCATGACATTGAAACTCTTTTAGATAACACTTATCTACGCTTTCTTTACTAAAACACAACAACCTATTCCCGTCACTCCTCTTTCCAACTCTCACACACTGTTTGCACCACTGTCTTACGGCAACAAGTCACCTCTAGCGGGATTTCAGAATGAGACTTCTCCTTTGGTTAGACAATTTGGATGAAGCGAAAAAGGTCATTTCTCCAAAGGGTCCTTTTCCATAATGCAGTCAGACACTTATAACAACAATCTGAGTCTGTCAGTTGCAAAACAAGCACTTTTAGTGAACGTAAATTACCAGTGCATAATTTAGTGGAAGTAAATTACCAGTGCATAATTGACTCAAAGGATTACATTTCAGCCCGTTTCACCATCTGCTGCAGAGCTCTTGCTCAATACTGGACCAATTTCAAAAACTGTTGTCCTCATTTGTCACTTAAGCACAAAAACATGGGAAAATAGGGTCCATGTTGAAAAATACTGAAGTTTTACTTTGAGTTTATTCTCGCAGAGGGGATAAGAAAGTAGGTCCTTTAAAAATGCTCCACGTTGTGTCCTTCGCGCTGCAGGTGGCCCGTTGTAAGCAGCTAATCTGCGACCCCAGCTACATCCCGGACCGCGTCCGGAAGGCTGGCCAGGTGATCCGCGTGATCTGTGTGCTCAGCCACCCCATCAAAAACACCAACGACGCCAACTCCTGCCAGATCATCATTCCTCAGAATCAGGTTAACCGCAACTCAGGTAAGAACCACTGTCACTGTTTAACTAATCAGCTAAATGCTAGAGCTCTCGGTTCTTAGGAATTGGAGCAGAAAGATCAATAACAAAGATGGCCTTCTTGTTAAATCTAATTGGAGGGATAACTGGAGATATCAAGGAGCAACTTTATGAAGGACATCTCCGTATCTCTAAGTATTATAAAAACATGTTTGATATCGACATACTAGCACCTTTCCTCACTCTGAAAGCGGCTATAATCAATGTTCTTATATTAACAATGGATCACTTGTATGTGAAAGGGGTCGCTCTCATAATAACTCTTCAGTTCCCCTCAGCTCAACAGTGTTTTATCATCTTTAGGTTCATTGTTTGGGTTTCCTGAACCAGAACTTAATTGATTAAGATTCTGGTTCACTTTCATCAGCTAAAAACCAGCTCTACTGTACGCTTCCTGCCCAGCACCACATGACTGACCGAGTTTGTGACTACATAGTGAACACAGTGGAGCATTTAGCAGCTAAAGAGCCAGACAGAGCTTAAGGGACAGTATGGATATTGGACTTACATTCATCACGGCTAGAAATAAATGCTAATGTTTTTGCCCATCTGCTGGGTGTGTAAATAGTTTGTTAACAAGTTGACCATTACAGCTTTTAAAAGGGGATAATACAGTAGTGTTACGTTGGAATTAGCTAATGGTGAAGACCGTGATTAATCCAATGTAAAATATTTAGTTGAATGTTTGGTGTAACATTTGATTTATATTTACTGTTTTTTTTTCATAAGATACATGCTGGAATAATGTTACATATCACAGATTGTTTACAGTAATGTCCTATTTTCAGTTGATTTTTCATTTATTTTCTATTACTTTATTTAACATGATCGTAGAAGGTGCATATGTAGCTAAAATAGAATTGCAAACCAAATCCTAATCACAATATCTGGCAGAAAAAAAAAAGTTTACAGCTTGTTTCCACTGCCCCCAAGTGGTCAAAAATCAGTGTATGCAGCTTTTAGGTAACTCTGAATTGACTTTCTCCTCCTCTTAAAGTGCCCTGCTGCACAAAACCGTTTTTACTTGTATTTTTGAAATATGTTAGGATCATATGTGTTTGTGTTATGTCGTGAATGTGAAAATGAACTGCTACCTCCTCTGTCAGCTCTAGCCACAGAAAAGAAATAAGCGGAGAAATCCGGCCAATTACAAAAGCTGGTCAGTCTGACGTGTTGCCTGAGCTAATTACTATTCATGAGCTCGCCCAGTTGGGCTGGGTAAAGGATCCTGATAGCCAGGCTCTCATTGGCTAGCTGTTAGCCAGTCAGAGTCAAGCAGCTTAGCTCGTTGAATATTAATGAGAACTGGCACAAATCGAGCTGAGTCTTCCTGCATGCTTTCTATACCACGCTAGAATGGCTTGAAACAAGGTAACCAAGGCATTTATTTTACACAAGAAATGTTTTCAGAGTCCACGGTAGAACTTCAGACATTATGTGTGGCAGGGTACCTTTAACCCTTTTTTCGTCACTTCTCCAGACATCTACGTGTGCATGATCTCCTATGCTCACAATGTGGCTGCCCAGGGGAAGTACATAGCCATCGTCAGCACCACAGTGGAAACGAGCGAGCCCGAGGCGGAGATAGAGCCGGCCCTGGAGCTGCTGGAGCCCATCGACCAAAAGTCAGCATTTTAACAATTCATGCATCTATGCTTCAACAAAACTAAACACGACAATGTGATATCAAAATATGTAAGGAGCCTTGTGATTAATAACCAGGTTTATTTAATGGAGTTGTGTTTTTTTTATTGTTTTTTTACAGGTTTGTGGCTATCAGTGACCTTTATGAGCCCACAGATGATGGTACTGATAGCCAGGTAAGACGAAAAAAGTTGTATACTATAAATAGCTGAAAAATAAATGTATATGATGTGGCTTTGTGGATGTCAATGTCAGTCTGAAATATCTACAACAGCTATTGGATTGATTGCCATGGATTTTTTTTTTTTACATATATTCATGGTCACCAGAGGATAAATCCTACTGACAAATCTCAATTTGTCCAGTACTAATAACATTCCCACTGGCCTCAGCTTTGTGTTTAGGGTTAATTGGTGGAAGATAGGAATGCTTACAGGCTAAAGTAAGAGGGTGAGCGTGGTAAACATAACCCGTTTAAAGGACAATTCCGGTGCAAAATGAACCTAGGGGTTAATAACGCGTGTACAGAGTTGACCGTTCTCTGGGATAGGTTTTCATGCTAATTGAATGTGTCTCTAGCTTGAAACAGCTGATTAGCTTATAATGCTAGTCTTCGGGGCACTGGTAGAGTAAAAATAAATCGCTATTTCTATACCACTAACAAGGCTCAAAATAGCACACCACACCACACTTCCACGGTAGCATAATGAGGGTCCCTACATGTAAACCGAAGCAACCAGTAACATAGCTCAAGCGTGGCATTTGTGGTTCAACTGGTCCATGACTGTTTTCCCCAAGATGGCGCCTGCCTGTATACGCGAACGGTAATGTCTTTATAAAGGCTCATTTTGCGAATTTGGAATTGTCCTTTAACATCAGTATGTTAGCATTGTCACGGTGACTATATAACTCAATGTTAGCATTTAGCTTACAGCACAGCTGTGCCTACGTCTCCCAGGGCCTCTAGCGTGGCTGTAGATTCTCAGTCGGCCTGTTGCTCTCTTTCCCAGGTCTTCGCCTCGAGGTCCTACGACGCCACCACTCACTTCGAGACCACCTGCAACGACATCAAGGACATCTACAAACGCATGACCGGGAGCGACTTTGACTTTGAGAACATGAAGCGCAAACAGAACGATGTGTTTGGGGAGGATGAGCAGTGAGCGGTAGAAGGGCTTCAGAGAGAAGGGGCGGGGCCGGGAGAGGAGGCGGGGGCGAAAGGGAGCAAACGAGGCGGCAGAGCCTGCAGGTAGAGGGCCCGGGGGCTGCCTGAGCAGTCCTTTAAAACAGACGGGTGGTAGCGGGGCGGATAGGGGGTGTCTCTGGGCTCTGCCTGCCCTCAGCCGTTTGCCTCCTTTTCCTTACGTCCCTCTCTCTCTCTTGACACTCGTTCAAACACATATATGCTCACAAACACACACACACACACACACACACACACACACACAGTCCTTATCTCCGTCACTGAAAAGCAGGGTTGATATGGTCTTTCATTCCATTGTAGACTTTACAGTATAATCATGTCTTAACTATGATCATTAGAGGTGAAGTTATTCCTTGTTGTTGCCGATTTTCAAAGCATTTCATTCTTTGTGTAACGTCTTTCTTCTCATATCAGAGGTTGGCTGGATGGATGGAAGATTGATGGCATTGAGAGGTGTGAACTGCGAGCTCTGACATGAGAGATCTGTAATGGCTTAGTGTAGAATCCTCTGGAAGGGTCCCCTCCAGTTGCATGCATCTTTTACACACACACACAGTAGTATTGTACATAGACTCAAAATGACACTGCGGTATGAAGGCTGGACCATTCCACGCATCGCTCCTGTCAACCCTGCTTTCACTTTTCTCTTAACTTGGTCTTTTACCTGTGTTTCGTCAAAAGACGCCGCTCCTTTTGGCAAAATCTGTTGGTCAGGCGAAAAAACAAAAAAAATGTGATGAGAAATTACATATAAATGGGCTGTTCTGTCAACTGATAGTGCTCACTTTGCAATGCTGTTGTGTTCCCTGTGCTAGCAGGCAAGTTAACCAGTGGCTATTAACTGTAAACCACTCCCCCCTGCCCCCCTCCCCCCCAAAAAAAAAGTTCCTTTGTTTATCTCTGTGTGATGTCAATTTTGAATTTTAATAGTTTACTTTCTAACATTTTTAAGTTATTGAAGAGTTTTATTTCTATATATTTGGTGCACATTTCACTGGCTGAAGTTATGACGTTTACAGCTCCGAGGTTGAAACTGTGGTAACATAAAAATTAAAAAAAAAGGGAAAGTCAGGAGCAAAAGAGGCACGGGGAGGATTTTTCTAGTGTAAGGCGAGGCTTTCTATGAAGTATTCTGGAAGAATTGGAATGAGTGATGAAAAACTAATTGTACTTGTTGAGATGCGAGGGAGTGTGGCAAGGAGGGACAGAATGTATGTGGGGAATGTTTTGGATTTTGGAAAGTTTCACTTTTGAGTGAAGAGGGTGAAGACTGAAATTTTGGCTCAAAGTGAAAGCACCAGATTGTGTCTCGGTTGTTTCAACCCTTGTGTATGTCCTGTAGGTGAGTCATTCCTATGAAAAACAGTAGTTGTCAAACAAGCTGGATACTTTAAAAGACTTTGTAGCAAAGGTATGGAGCCACAGTTGCACGTGCCGCCCCAACAAGAACGAACCGAGATGCTTTTATTTGATCGTGGCCTTAATTTGGGGGTCTTATTCAAATGTTTGGGCCCTTTGCAAAAGTTGCTTTGTTTTAATTAACGGTTAGTGGCAGGTCAGTCTAGTGCCAAAAAAACAGTGTTGCTGTTATTGGCAAAAATTCCAGACATGTGAAAAGTGCAGTTTGGTACTGCTTGTTGCTCTGCAGATCTGACTGAATACTATAGAAGGGATGGGCTGTTATCGTACACCTGACTGAAGGCTCATATATCTCTGCAGTGCACACTCACTCACTCACTCACAGCCAGACTGATCTGTGGCACGTTACACATCCACAACAGAAAAATACTTCGCACATCTACTGTAGGATGTGAGACAGGTGTGTCAGAGGGGGGACAATTAGGTGTGGAGTTGCAAAGAAACTCCCCCACGCTGTCTTAACTTGAATTCAATAGCTGGCAAGGTTTCCGTACTAGACCTTCATCAGGCAAAAAGGGATGTTACACAACAGACAGACGCCCTGATCGTTTTCTTTAAAAACACCGACAGAGTTCCAGCTCACTTCATCCAGCTCGACAAATCCCTTAGCAACTCTATACAAACTTATGGCGTGTTGACGTGTCTTATTGTTATGCTCTATTTATTTGAATTTCACTTCCGTATTGTGGAAAGAATTTTTGTCAAATGCTGAATATGCTATGCTATTAGATTATGTTCTGATGAACAAAAATGGATTTTAAAAGTGATGCACACCCAAATTCTTTGTTTTTGTTTGTTTTTGTTGCCGTGTCATGTCATGCGTTACGTCCCCCTTATTCAGTGATCATTCCAGTGTTGCATCGCAATTTAATACGGTTTATTAGCATTCCTAAGAAAGGTTTTGCAACAGTCGGTCACGGAGCGAAAATCAAAATCTATACAGCTGCGTGTCCACCAACGTTTTCACACCGCGCATCGTTCGACACTGTGTGTGCTCTTCATCCTGGAAACATGTTAACTGATAAAAACTGGAATACTTTTTACTCTTTGAGCATATCTGAAGCCCTCCCTCCCTTGCCCTTCCTCAGCATCAGATACTGTCCCCTTTTTCTTTTTTATTTATTGAAAACAAAAGCCTCATGTGTGGTTGTACTCTTTTAATTTCCATCCAGGCCTTTTTGGAAACCACTATTGACAATATCCCTTGAAATTGACAAAAGTTCAAAATAGTGTCAGGCTGAGTAGTAGAAAACTTACTGTCCTTGTTTGATCACTAGTACGTGAGCAATGCCTAATGTCTTGTGTAACAAATAAAATGAATTAAACTATGAATGAAATGATAGAAAAATAAAAAGCACATGGCAAACCTGGAAAGACCCCGATATCTGTTTTGTGTTTCTTCTTGAACATCCAGCTGAGTTTTGTGTCTATACATACATACATACAATAATGTTTTATATACACTTGCACTAAAAACATACAACTTACAGAATGATGCGGTTTGAACAATGACAAGAATCTGGCTTTTGCCTAGTAATCATTCCACGACGAAATATAAGAATAATCTGATAAACATCTTCGAGGTTGTGGACAGAGTTAATGTGCGAGACATTTTGGATGAAGCACAAACCGCTGCAGCACAAATGGACATTTTGTGGTTGCCATGCCAACAGCAGGACACCGTGTCTGTTTCAGATAAAGAACACACTGCTTGAATCCAAGTCCAACTCACTGACGGAGAACAACGGCACTGTTCAGTCCTTCACTATATTAGTCCAACCATTCTTCTTCATTAGGGCTGCACAATTAATCGCGATTTTATCAAAATCGCAATATGGACCAGTGCAATATCAAAAGCAGTATTTGTAAAAGGCAACATCTGTGTCAAACCATTCTGAAATAAGTATTGTGGTGCTGCAGAGACTGCCCGGCCTACAAATCCTATTATGTGGAGTAAAGAAAAAAAATTCTTGTTTGGTACAGAACCTCGCAAAAATCACACTATAGGGGCACCTGGATAGCTCACCTGGTTAAGTGTGCGCCCCATGTGCAAAGGATCAGTCCTTGAATTCCGACCTGTCGCTGAATGTCCTTCCCCCTCTTTCTCCCCTTTCCTGTCAATAAAGGCCTAAAAATGCCCCCCAAAAAATCTTTAAAAAAAAAAAGAAGAAAAATATCACACTACAATCATTTGAATTTTAATAATTGTCAATGAAAATGAGAATAATGATACAAAAAGTTATTCCCTCCAATATCTTGAATCATATCGCAACAGCAATATCAGTCAAAATCATCGCAATTGGATATTTTTCTCATATCGTGCAGCCCTATTCCTCATTACTCCTTCATAAAGTGTCACCCTCTTTTGTAAGCACACCTGTGTTATAATTATTATTATTTTTATTATTATTATTAGACAATGTGTGGCATGTGACGTGTCATTTTAGCCTCACGGAGTCCCAGTTTGTGTTCATGCTTTTGTCCATTAACAACGCCATGAGAATTGCTGTGACCTGAGCTGTGCAGCAGAGAGGCAACAAGGCGGAGCAGACTCAGCTAGAGTTACCCATGATTCACCACATAGCTCTCGTACGGGTGACCCAGCAGTCTCTCTATCTCTCCCTTGGGCACCACCCAACACTTGCCTATGTGGCGTTTCCGCACCGTGTCTTTCAGTGTCTTGTCCTGCAAGGTGAGCAGCATGCTCTCCAATCCCCACCTCAGGGTCCCCCTGGCTGAAACCGCCTCATAGCGAGCACCTCCACCCAGATAATCCTTCACCGCTGTTACTCGCATGTCAGCGTGCTGAAACTGGCCTGTGGGCAGATAAAGGACAGCAAGGGGGGGAGGCAAATAGATGCATTTACTCAAGTCCTCTATTTAAGTATAAAACAGACTTGTGTTGTTACTTGAGTATTTCAATTTCATGCTACTTCATACTTTTGGTCCATTTCAGAGGGAAATATTGTATTCTTTACAATTTTCCAACAGCTAAATTATTTTTTCTTGTGTTCTGAAGGGGAATTATATTCTATTTATGTTTCACGTTTTTCAAGTGCAATAAATGCAACATCTTTCCACAAGTCAATGAGTAATCGTATTAAATAATTGCAATTTCAATATTGACCAAAATAATTGTGATTAGGATTTATTCCATAATCGAGCAGGCCTACTTTTACTTACTGTTTTAGAACTGTTTACAGCTCTGTATGTATGTATGTATGTATGTATGTATGTATATATATATATATACATACATACACACATACATACATACATACATACATATATATACACACACACACACGTAGGTGTATATATATATATATATATATATATAAAATTTATCATTATGCATTTACATTTACTATATTGCTGTTTGCATTCAGTTTATTCATATGCAATTACTTGTCTTATTTACCGGTATTTTACTTTTTATATTATATTATTCTATTTATTTTATATTTGATCCCTTATTTTAACTTGCACTATTTTATGTTCAGATTCTCATTTTGGTTCCACTTGCGTGATCCTCTTCTTTTTTTTTTTTTAAATACATATTTCATTAGCATTGTTGGAAGGAGTCTGAGACTTGAGATTTTGATTTCCAATGACTACTTCTCTGAAATGGGTGCGCATAAGATTAAAAAAAAAACCTTAAACTTGAATTTGGATGTGAGTTGGACAGTGAGATTGGACATTGAGTGGGTGTGTGTGTGCAGGGTCCAACATTTTGCACAATTCACAGCCAAATGCTGGTAAAATATTAAAGTGGGTGGTAGATTTGCTTCACTCACCAGCCAGAAAAAAAACCCCATTGTTAATCCATTGATTGGCTGGCAAAACTTGAACATTCACTAGCCATTTTTTGGTGGGCGAAAAAGTTAAAGGAGAAATCCGGCGCAAAATTAACCTAGGGGTTAATAACACGTGTACCGAGTCGACTGTTCTCTGGTTGTGTTTATGTTTTCATGCTAATCGAATGTGACCAGTTTTAGGGTAAAGTAAAAAGAAATCGCTATTTCTACACCACTAACAAGGCTCAAAATAGCACCACACTTCCACGGTAGCATAATGAAGGTCCCTACATGCAAACCGAAGCAATGAGAACTTTGTAAGTGTACAGACAGTTTATTAAAAAGACAGTTTATAAAGACAGTACTGCTCACGTATACAGGCAGGCGCCATGTTGGGAAAACAGTCACGACCAGTCGAACGACGAACGCCGCGCAACGTGCAATCAGTTCAGCACACGTTGCACAGTTATAAGGTAATTAGCGATTTGCCCTAAAACTGGTCACATTCGATTAGCATGAAAACATATCCCGGAGAACGGTCGACTCGGTACACGTGTTATTAACCCTTACGTTCGTTTTGCACCGAATTTGTCCTTTAATATTGAACCCTGAGGGTGTGCCACACAGAGTGCCACTGAGCTGGTGTGTGCATACGTACCCAGCAGGCCTTGGCTTGAAGCAGACAGCCCCCGCCCATCTGTGATGTAGAAGCCCAGGTGAGCCATCTGCAGGTAGCTGGGCTGTTTGTAGTGGTGGAACAGAACCAGGAAGCGCACGTCCTTGGCCAGCTCGATCCAGCAGCTCTGATGGTTGTCCACGGCAACGGTCACCCCCTGCCTCATCACCGACCCCTGCTGATTGATGGGAAGACGGTCCCGCCCTTCCCCTTCCACCACCACAGAGTCCAGTGACAGGGTGATCATGATGTCACTGGAGCCGCCCGTGGCCGAGGAAATGGTGAGCCGGTCGAAGTATGTCCGCGGGCGCTCTTCAGCACCGTGCTTGGAGGGAGCGCCCATTAGATGGCCGTCAACAATGATACCTTGAGGAGCAAGGGGACACACATTTAGAAATGGGGCTCGGGTTCGACTCCGACCCGCAGCATTTTGCCGCATGTCATCCCCCCTCTCTCTTCCCCCCTTTCTTCAGCATAAAAAATGGTGTACCTTGTATGTTAAAGGTGCTGTAGGTAGGATTGCGAAGATCCAGGACTTAAAAAATTTGAACATCAACAACTTCTCAGTCCCTCCCCCCTTTCTGCTAAAGCCCAAAACGGTCTCCTAAGCCCTCCCCCCCACAAGGGAGAATTAATGCATGTGTATGAGCAGTGATTGACACCCAGTTAGACACCCCCGGCCCTGATTTGTGCATCTCGACAGGGAGCTGTGGATTTTTGCAAATCGCACTACAGGCTGTAGGTGGTGCCAGAGGAACCGGATTCTTTTTTTTTTAATGACCTTCTTCATGTAGTTCTACTGGAACATAGGGTCAGCAAATATGACAGAAAGTTAGTTTTATAAGTCTTACCTACTGCACCTTTAAATCACATATTCCCTAATGTTCCTGATATCTGTGTGAAGTGCACAGAGGTAAAAAAGCACATTCATTTTATTTTATTACAAAAGGCACAGTTCAACAAATATTTCAAGTTTTAAGTCTATATAATAATAAACAGATGATGTTCTAATCCAACAAATCAAGACCTTTTCAATGGAATTCCATTGCTAGGCAAAAGCCTAACCCCTTGTTAACTTCCTGTCAGATGATGTCCTTTACATACACTGCAACAGGAAATCAACTTGGGGCCATTTAGAATGTTTATGTTCACATCTGTGAAAAGGTCTTCTGCAAATATGTATAATGCATGTCTAATGAAGCTCAGCGTAAATTCTTAAAGGAAGACTTCATATACCTTTTCCATCACTCATAATGATCAGCTGTTTCATGGTACGTCACTTGTCAGTAGTAATCAGAGCAGCTGTGTCGTTGTTAGTTAAACCAATCAGGGTCGGCTATTTGTCACAAGCCTATCACAGCTTGATTCCCTGCTTTATGCTCTCTCCTCCACGGTCGGCAGTTGTCGTTTCAGGAAATAGAGTGCGTCCCGCCTCCTCCCCTTCTGCCACTGGTGGTCACGCCCTCGGACCTGGGTTTTGTCTGCGCTTGGCTGTCGATGGTTCCTCTGCTCATTCACCACCACCAGTGTCTGGACACCATCAGGGGATTTGTTTGGGTTTCCCTTAAACCCTTTAGGACATTTGGGTTTGATGGAGTCCAATCTCCAGAGACTTGTACATTTACATTTTTGTCTGTACAATAAATATGTTCAGAATTGCAAGGAAGTCTCTCCTGATTGAAATAGCTTTATCATACATTTTACTTGTGTTGTTCTTTCGTACATACAATTCAAATGCGTGCCCATCTTATCTATACCTGTTGGTTAAGTCACATATTCCCTAATGTCCCTGATATTTGTGTGAAGTCCAGAGAGGAAAAAGGCACATTAATTTTAGAGTTTATGGGAGTGTACAAACATGTAACAATTCTGTAAGAGTGTAATAGAATGTATAGGTCTCATCATGCGAAGGGAAGTTCCTTTGGAGCCAAGCTCTGAATAATGGGAATAGATCCTGAAGACTTGTAAGAGGGAGCAGAGTTGGTGGAATAAGTTTAAGTTTTGTACACAGTGTGTGCGGTGTCCAAAATAAAACCCCAGACTGAAAGCCAAGTTCATTCATTTGCTCACCAGAAACGGGATTTTAACCCCGACGTTATTCATGTTATAACGTCGGCCCTGGAGGTAACGAGTCTCCCCTGGTTTTCTGACCACGGTTGGAAAACGAAACAATCAGGAGAGGTTAACACTTTGAACATTTTAACAGCTCATTAACGTGCGCTTGTTGCCCCGTGTGCGCTGATGCGCTCATCTGTTGATATTTCCGAATGCCTTCCTACAGTTGCTTAATAAAAGCGGGCTTTCCACACAAACAAACGTACATGTGTCATTAGTATGAGAACATTTTTTTTATTTTAACTGTGTCGGGCTCGGACATAAATATCTTAATGACTGTCGGGCTCAGGCCGGGCTCGGACAGAAAAATGCGGCCCAATCAGTACTCTACTTGTGGAGTCCTTCGATGGGCTTATTGGAAAGTCCTGATTTTGAATTGGGGATTAATTTGAAACTTTCTGTAATTTATGCACTGCTGTGATTTTAATTTAATTTAATAATTGAATCGTATTTTAATTGTAATTCTTTTTTTTTTTTTTTTTTTTTTTGCCAGATTGGGGGGGATTTTTTTTCTTCTTTTCATTTCATTTGTTAAAATGTTAACGTTTAAAGCAATCTGAAAATCTCAATAAAAATAGGTTTTAAAAAACAAAAAGTACATTTTTACACTTAAGTGGAAATGAGAGCTGTTATTTGTGAGCATACCTCTCTCTGGGTCCTCTACCAGTCTGAGGACATCATTAGCTCTGCCGTCCACGGTGAAACACAGGTTCTGATGCAGCTTTGGCAGCTGGACCACGAAATGAGGATCTCCATCAACTACAACAGACAACATTGAGCATTAATACAACAAGAGTACATCAAATATATTTAAACACATTTAACGGTGTAATAAAAAAATATGAATAGTAAGTTGTTGACCTGATGAGGAGAAGACCCGGATGGTGCTCAGTCTGGATGGAGCAGCGTCTAAAAAGCAAAAGACATTCAACTAAAGCACTGGTTCTCAAACTGTGGTACTAGTACCACTGGTGGTACACAAGCTCCCCCTAGTGGTACGCGGATGTTTAAAAAAAAAAATGAAATACAATAATTTGAGAACAATAATACTTAAACTATAATCACTTAAATGTAATTTAAAATGAGTGGTTGTGTAACTAATATTTTTATTGTTTCGATTTAAGCTTGCTAACATTACAGATACGTTCATGAACACATCCATAATTAGTTACGAGCTGTGATGGCGAGATAGTAAGCAGAGGTAAAATGAATGGTTCAAAAACACTGCAATCGTGGCTCCAAACAGAAACTCTTAGGAAGAGAAGTGCAGATAAGGATTAGAATATTTCGAGCAGCCTTGTTAAAACTATAGTGGACGAGGGTTAGGTTTGGGTTAAAACGCAACGCCTGGGATGGGAGCTGCGATGGGCACGTGCACAGGGAGACCACTGGTGCGAATAAAACACCTAAAAACCTCCTTAAAAAACCAAGTTTGGTTATATAAAAGCTGTTGAAAAGAAAGCCAATATATTAAAAGCAGGTTAAGAGAAACACTGGACAGGACGGACAGCGGGAGAATACAACTTTAAATAAAAGGTCACCTCCACACCTGCCCTGGCATCTCTCCTGGAGAGATTACAAAATAAATAATTAAAACAAATAAAAAAATATATAAAATTATGAAAATAAATGCCCCGGAATCGCAATATAAAAAAAAATTCTCTCCCAATGTTAAAGGATTATTATTAAAAATTAGTAAATGCTGAGGTTTAAAAGTGCTTAAAAAGTAAAAGTGCCACACAATAAATAACCATAAATATTTGTATATAACAATAGATAATTTAAAATAAGGGTAAGCACTGCTAAATACTTACCAAATGATCCAGTGTCTGCAGTATCATCCCCTAGAAATAAGTCAGAAAATGTATTTTTAATGCCTGAAAAGCAGCTACAGTACAATCTTGCCTCTAATGAGAATTTGAAACTCACAGGCGTCATAGTTGAGATCGTAGTCGTAGTCATAGGTTGCGTCGTAGTCTGGGAAAATAGAGGCAAGCAATGAGTTGTCATTGCTTGCCTCTATTTTTAGGACACAAGTTTAGGACATGTTCTGCTGCTCAAGAATACATTTTGATTTTACAAAAAACAACAGGATGAGAAGCATTAATATTGATACACTCACCTTTTACAAGATCGATATCTATAGGAGATAGAACACAAGATAGAGTTATATTCAGTTCCAATGCGGTCATGTAGCTGATTAGCATGGTATATCATAATTAAACACCTGTCAGGGTATCACCTTTACATTTTTATACATTTTCGTATCAGATAAAATGAGATTGAAAGCTCAGAAGAATGTGATCTGTCACTGCAAAATAAAAATAAAATTCAGCTTCACCTTTCCTCTGAATGAAAGTGGAGACATCTGGTGGAGAGATGAAGAACATTCAGTTAGGAATAAATATACAAAAGTATGCACCCTGAAGATTCAGCTTGTAACTTGATTGATGATAGACTTGACTGGGTGTAACCTAGTCTGGATCAACGAAGGTACATTTCCAGGATAGTTGCCTGACATCCGGCAAGTCAAACTCTGTTCGCTTGGGGAAATAATCTTCGAGCTAGCAAGCTACATGCTTTAAATGCTAAGTTTTGAAGATTTTTGTATGGCGCAACAAGGCAGGCCTGCCTGGTTCTTTCGGGGAGTGGTTGTAAAGATTTACAAAGAATATGTTTATGACATTTCTTCTCTAACTGGGACGTTTTGGGACCGATTGGTGGGATTGGTGGGATTGCTGTGGACGAAGTACACAAGGAGATACACTGGTAAGAGACAATGAGGTTTAACCATGTATCCAGCTAATTTAAATAGCTCACATTTCTGTATTGTGTGAACAGTTAACTTAATTTAATATTGTATGTGGCGTTTTCTTTTGTGGGGAGCAAATATTCCACCAAAACAAGTCCTTCCCGAGACTATTTAGCAGAACCACTGCTAAATGGTCACTGCGTCCGGAGCTTAGCGCCACCCAAGACGATTGGGATTGGTTTAAAGAAATGCAAATAACCCAGAGCATTTTTTTCTCCTATCCCAGAATGTATGTGTGGTGTAGCCAGACCCTACTCCGCAGCACTGTGGAGATAGGTCTGGCGATGTGAAACTAGGTGTAACCTACCCAGAAGCCCTGCTGCTTCCCACAGCCGCGGCCCGTCTGTGACACCAGGCATGGGAGCAAAGGTGGCTGACACGAAGGTGGCGATGGTCAGGTCAGTGTTGTTGTCTTCCACAGCCGGAGCCGGTGCCGGGGTGGGAGAGGTGAGCGGAGGCAACAGTTTGGGCAGGGCGGTGGTGATTTCAGGCACATCTGGAGCAGATGTGCTGCTGTTTTCTGCCTCTGTGGAGGGCACAGTCACTTTGACAGAAGGCAGGGCTGGCCTCGCCGTACTGGGCTGTTGGGTAAGGGGTCTCCCTGGCAGGGTCGCAGGGGCAGTTGTGACTGAACTAAGTGGAGGTGCGGAGCTCGTGGTGAATGTTAGCATTGTGGTGGTTGTTTTCAAGGCTTTGGCCTGGGGGGTGGAGACTTTTCCAGGTGCAGGGGGTGCCGCTGTTTTTAGAGCATTAAGCACAGAGGTGGGTATCTTACCCGCAGGAGGAGGAGGAGGGGGGGGGGGAGGAGGAAGAGAAGCAGTTTTGGATTCATTTTGAGAAGGAGTGGGCTTTTTACCAGAGAATGGAGTTGGGGATGAGATTTTTTTATTCTGCTTTGGCGGTGGCTGATGAGGGTCTGGTTTTCTTTTGTTAGGCCTGGCGTTAAAAGGTGCGCTGGGCTTCTTTGCAGCACCGGCAGCAGATATTTTGGTGACGGCAGTAGTCATTGCTGTCGTTGTAGTCGCTGCCGTGGTGGGTTTTGCGGTGGTTGGAGCTTGAGCTGCTTCATCTACATCCGGCTTGACTACGACTAAAGAAGTGACTGGTGTTACAAAGTTATACTTGAGGGATAGGTTGGTGGCCTTGTCTGCCAGTAGCCTTTGAGTTGCAGGGTCAGTAGCGTTCAGTTTGGCCATGAGCAGCTCCTTGATGGTGGAATACGCCCAGAGACGGCGCACAAAGCTGGAGATTCCTTCCATGTCTCCTGAGCAGTCGAGTAAAACTTCACTCCCGTTCCCCTTTGCACTGGAAATCAACACATCGTTCTCCAACTTGACGTGTTGCTTTGAGTCAGTGGCGGACATTGACACCTTAAAATCCTTGACCCCTGGTTTGACTCTCCCAGCCACCACCAACTCTGAGCCTTGGAAGTAGTTGGGGAACAGGGAGCGGGTGATGTCAAACGCCTGGTCATCCAGGTACGACAGCTGGATGTCTGACAGCAAAGGGCTGGCCACTTCGTCGTAGAAGCCCTTCAGCTGCAAGTCTGCGTCTGCATCCTCGTACACCATCCGAGCCACGCCGCGGTTATCCAGAGCCAGGCGTTTCAGGAGGATGAAGTCGGCGTCGTCTCCAAAGGCCAGGCCAAACAGAGAGGAGGAGCCCAAAGCTTTCTTGGCGTTGTTAAGGATGGTGTCGCCAGCCGTCACTCCGATGGTTGCCTCCCCATCCGTAAGGAAAATGACCAGAGGGACACGGCGGGATGAGAGGTGGCTGGAAGAGGCAGAGGATGGAGGGTTGACCAGCTGGGCAGCTGAAAGCAGAGCTGCATTGATATTTGTCCCTGATACAGAAGAGTGGGACAATCAGTGTTAAAGGAAGAGGACAAACCAAACATAATGTAGTTGAAAATAATCAACTTTAGATGAACTATTGGAGGAAGGTTTGTCTGGTATACAGAGCTGCTCCATTAGCTCTAGATACAGATAAATTCAATTTAAAGTCTTACACAGACTGCATTACTCCACAACCAAATTTAACAAGATTTTTAAACCAGTCCCCCGTGTGACAGATGTGGTATCTCAGAGGGATCACACTTACTCTGGCACTGTCCAGTATTAAATCATTTCTTGTGTCTTTCAAAACAATGCCAGATTCAGCCAGATTGTAATCTGGCTATTCTTGGTTGCTCTGACAGTACGGAGGCCCTTCCTCCCCATCATAAAGCAATTATTGGAGCAGGCAAGGTTGCAGCTAAAAAATAACTAATACTTAATTGGAAGTCTCCACTAATTTCAGGACGTGGCCCAATGAAATGCTTTCTATGGCAAGATGAAACAGTTTCTTTAAAAAAAAAAAAAAAAAAAAAAAAGGGATTCACAAAAATACTTGATGATACTTGAAATATTGCTTGATTAGACCTTAATGTCTGATTTGTGTGTTACTACGCCCTTAATCTGAGCATGCTTTGATCTTGCACTCTGATACTCTGGCACCCCTCCACGTTCTCCTGTTTGTGTGTGTGTGTTTTGTTTGTTTTTAGTTTTCTTTCTTTTTATTGCCTGTGTTTGCTTTTTTTATAATGCTGTATCATCTAGTTTATTGTGTGACTGTTATGAGAAAAATTTAAAATAAAATATTAAAAAGAAGAAAATTATAAATGTTTGGCTACAATGCCACAGCTCCAACACTAGGGATGTAACAATGCATGGTGAGTCGGTTAAAAATACATATAAATGTGTTAAGGTTACAACCAGTTGAGATTTTTTTTAAATGAATCGCGATGCAATTTTTAAACAGCCTAGGAAATAATCTACTTTTGATTTCACGTTGGACTTCAGACGTCCCTATGTGTTCATATTTTAGAGATTTATTTATTTTGATGTGGGATTTTCCTTTGCTATTTAACATAACACACAATCTCAGTTGCACTTTTGATAAGAAGACACATATGTAGTTTTGTCACAATTTATATTACTAAAGGAATTTTTTTCAGTCATTTGTCTACAGCTTATTCTGTAAAAGAATTGTAAGAAAATAGTATCGCAAACTTGAAATCGTAACGAAGCAGGAGTTAAATGTATCCCTATCAAACAATATCACATTTCAACTCACATCCTTCTGCAATAATCCTCTTCACAAAGTCTTTGGCGTCTCGTACATTCTGCCGAGTCGCCCGAACTGTTCGTCCTTTCTTCCAGGTGTGAACTTTGTCTGAGAAGGTGATGATATTGAAGTGGTCTCCCTCTCTCAGGTCCCCGAGAATGGTGCCCATGGCCTGCTTGGTCTACTGACAGAAATGTTTAGAATTATTGACAGAAATACCACATTCTTTTTGCAGAATAAAGATAGATAAACCGTGCAGTAATAATGTGATACTGTAAATATATTTTACTATTTATTCATTACATGTCATTTAGCTGAAGCTTTTATCCAAAGCGATTTACAATTGCTATATATGTCAGAGGTCGTACGCCTCTGGAGCAACTAGGGGTTAAGTGTCTTGCTCAGGGACACATTGGTTGACGCATCGCAGTGGGAATCGAACCCAGGTCTCCCACACCGAAGACGTGTCATATCCACTTATATTTATTTATTGTTTGTGCATCTTTAGAGTGTCTTGCACTTTACCCCCCATCCCTTGCTGCTGCAACAGTGTGAATTTCCCAATTGCAAAGGATAAAGGATTTTGAATCTTGAATATTGTTATTATATTATATTTTAGCAGGTTTTCTCATGCAGCTGTAGCCACAGGGAGTCTATGAACAGGGGCGGAGCGAGGGGGTGGCTTCTGGACTGAATGTTTTCTTAAAAAGCCCCGAATCTTTTAGGGTTTTAAAATAACTTAAACTTTGTGTCTTTTCCCCTCAAATCTCTGGAGCAAAAGTTCTATTACTGGGGAAATATCGCCATTCATTCTGTGAACTCTACTAAAAAGAGGTTTCAAGATTAGTGGTCTATATCCTCGACGTTTCACTTCCGGGATTGCTCCGTTGCCGATGGAAATCCCGCTGGATTTCACTCATTTAGGCCGGATATCCGTTGCCCTGGGGTTCTTTTGTGTTGGCGTTCTAAACTCCGGTGGATTTCTGAGGACTATGGTTAACTGCTCCTCAGATCTCTGCAGGGTAAATCCAGACAGCTAGCTAGACTATCTGTCCAATCTGAGTTTTCTGTCGCACGACTAAAACAACTTTTGAACGTACACATGTTCCACCAAAACAAGTTCCTTCTCGAGCGGCGGCACCGTGGCTCCGTCCAGCGCTTAGCGCTGCCCAAGACGATTGTGATTGGTTTAAAGAAATGCCAATAAACCAGAGCACGTTTTTCTCCCATCCCAGAATGCTGTGTGGACTAGACAGAACTTCCTTTGCAGCTCAGCGGTGGAAGAAGGTCTGGCAAAGCAAGACTACAAGATTAGTAATGCTGTTTACGCCATATTCCTACCTACATTATGGAACTTAAAAATAGAAACATCAGACAAGTTTTTCCCCTTTTAAGGTGTGAAAAGGAGTACTCAACATTTGTTGTGTTCTGGTTTCAGAATGATGAAGACAGTTGAAAAACAATAAGATACAGTACAGGATGATTCTTTGCCTTGGCAACTATCATGTTTTTCCCATATGATGTACAGATTTGTTGGCATATTATTATCAAACGACTTGAAAAATAGTGCACATAGCTGCTAAATGGAGCATGCCACCGGACCTCCCCTAGGTTTGGGCTGAGCCCCGAATGTTTACAACCTCTGGCTCCATGTCCCCATGTCCACTTTACCTGTTTCATCTTAGTGCCTATCATTGAGCCACTGACATCAATGACAAATATAACATCCTTAGGAACCACAGGAAGCCCTCTGGGTGCAAAGTAATGCACAAAGTAGCCGTCATACACCTGAGGGGAAAAAAAAGACAACCTTTAGTATTTTTGTATTGTGACAAACAATCACACTCATGTGTATTTGACAGGCCAGAAGTAAAAATCCAATGCTGCTGACCTGTACTTCACCCATGAGGTCTTTAAGATCCACATCATAATGGATGATGAAGTCTGCGTTTAGACCTTTAGAGGAGATGCTGTTCTGCTGCTGTAGAGTAGGACTGTAGTGAACCCGAGCACAGCAAGCGCTCTGCTCCACATGAGTTGAGGCAGGAGGCTCTGCGTCACCTGTATGAACATAGAACAGGGTTAAACCCATGTAGCAGTAGTCTGAAATGGTTAAAGTAATCATCAATAACATTTCCTTTTTGGGAAATACTCTTATTTGCTTTCTCGCCGAGAGTTAGAGGAGAGGATAGATGCCACTCGCAAGTCTGGACGGTAAATATGAAGCTACAGCCAGTTAGTTCAGCTTAGCATAAAGACTAGTCTGGCGCTTTCGAAAGGTAAATTCGGTTTTTGTGGCCCACCGCGGCGCTGTGGTGGAGGGTCTGGGGAGTCCACACAGCATTCCGGGATGGGAGAAAAACATGCTCTGGTTTATTGGCATTTCTTTAAACCAATGACAATTGTACCAAGCAACGGCGCCTCTGCAAAATAGTCTAGCTAGCTGTCTGGATTTACCCTGCAGAGATCTGAGGAGCAGTTAACCATAGTCCTCAGAAATCCACCGGAGTTTAGAATGCCAACACAAAGAAAGCCCAAGGCGACATATATCCGGCCTAAATGAGGGAAATCTGTCGGAATTTCCATCGGCAACGGAGCAATCCCAAAAGTGGAACCATTGAGGATAGACTACCTTTGGATAGAGCTAAACTGAGCTAAGCCAGCTGCTGGCTGTAGCTTCATATTTAATAGGGGTGAAGTTTGAAGGAAATTAATGTAATGCTATTTTAGTGTTGGAAACAAGCTTTACACGCCACAAGAAGCTGTTTGGAGCACCTTACACATGATTCTGACATAAAAACATCTTGATAAGCACTTGACTGAAAAGCTATTTCTGATGTGGAAACAAGCTTTACACGCCAGCCCAAGCTTTAAGCCCCTGAGGTGCTGTTCCACAGGTAGAGTAATTGACGTACTTTTTACCTTTTTGATCAATAAAAGTCATATTTGCAGTTAAAACCTTCGGTTCCATTTATTTCCATGAGATCTTAGTTGGGTTTCCAGACAAATCACTGCTTGTATGTATGCCTGTGTAGTGTTGCGGTGTGCGTGTGGTCAAAAACGGTATGTGCTTTCGGGTTGCATCGCAGGAACCAAAGATTGGTTCCTATTTATACCAAGGGCACTAACTGGCTCTTACACTGTATGCATCGATATTTTCACTTTGTATTGACAATATTGGATCGCTGAGGATTAAATCGGTATATCGATGCAGATCTATGTATCCCCCTAATATTTACCGTACAAATGTGAGAGTGGTACCTGATGGTCGGTGTACCTGTACTTTACAATAGTGTAGAAGTATTTTAAGATTTCTTCTTTGAAAGTTGATCATCCTAATGAACCATCTCAAAAATATACTGTACGGTATATCGACTTGTAATAACTCAGATTTTACCTTGAGCAGTGTTGGAGAGCAGTCGGCTCGTCTTAAGAGGAAAGGCTTTGATGAAACTGATGCCCGTCCGCTCCATTATACTGACGTCTAAGGTGAGGTTCTGCACGGGCTGTCCCGGCCTCAGACCCAGACTGAGCTCGTAGCGGCCGAGCCGCCGAGGCAGCAGCTCCTCGTAGCTCAGGGAGAAGGACATCCGAGCTCCCGACGGCACGCTCACCGCCACGCGGAACTTGTCAATCTCCCTCTCTCTGGAACACCGCACAGTAAAAAGGGAAGGGAAACTCACAATACTGGATTGGATGTCAGTCTCCTCTCATAAAAACTGTGTAAGAACCGGTTCACATTAGAGCTGGGCAATGTGGAGAAAATCAAGTATATAATATAATTTTGGTGCTTTCACAAAATATTTACACAATGAAATTTTTGGAAAATAATCTTTAATTATGTGGATATAATGACGATGAGTGGGTAAAATAATAGAACAGCTAAATGATATCACTTTACTGTAATGCATCCTTTAAAACCAGAAAAAGACAACACTTCATACTTCAACTCGTCATATTGCGATATCCAAAATTTCAGATGGTATCTAGCCTCATATATCGATATAATATCGATGCTGTATATTTCCCAGCTCTAATTCACATTCCAAAATGTTATTTTGTGGAAGCTTAAGAAATAAGAACAAATTTGGGACTGACTTTGTGGCAACAAGTCCGGCTGTTTTTCCTTGCTTCTTGGCGGCATCGTAAATCTTCCTGGCAGCAGCTCTTTCCTTCACCTGGGCCACATACACCTTGCCGTTGGAGGTGCTGATGGGATGGAGGAAAGAGGCAGAAGAAATAGCTCTCTGTGTGACTCACAGTGGCCAGATTATATTTCACTCACAAACACGCCCTGGCCTGCATTGATTGACTTTATTTTGCTCCGTGTATTTCCAGAGTGATCACAAAGCTGCTTCACAAACACGCATCATGCTTGTTTGCAAATGGAGTTTCTACCATGGGGAAAAGGGGGTGGGGGTCATAAACAGGGCGAGGAGTGGAAAAGTAGTAATTTCCCTCTGAAAACAGCGTTAATGAAGAGAGATCTAGCAGGCCGATGACGCCGCGTGCTACACCCGGCAAAATCCCAACCTAAACCACCGCTCCAAAGTGGGATCCAACTCACACAGTGCACTTCCTAGACTTCAGTGACCGCTGGTGGCACGTGACAAGGTGCTAAATTAAGGTCAAGCCCTTTGAACAAATATATCCAAAGAGAAAAAAACATCAAGGGCTTACTAAAATAAACCCACAGGCTTGAAGCGGGTCTTGTTTGAGAAACAGAGCAGAATGGCAAGAGTGGAAAATGGAGCCGCTTGTATTTATGTATGTGGTTGCCAGCAGGCCGGCAGGCTGAGGGGTAAAGGAACGGCTGTACATCAGTTACTTACACATAGAACACAGAGTTCTTAGTTTCAGACACAGAAATGCCAAAGAACTAACGTAACACATTTGCCACAGCTTTTTTTTTTTTTCTTCTCCTCTGGGGTATTTGGTGATGTGCAGACGACTGTATAGGTTCTGAGTGTGAAAATGTGTGCAAGTGTGCGTGTCTGTGAAAGACAGAAGTCAAGGATTATGGTTGTAAAAAAAAAAAAAATACAAGCTCCAGACTCACACATACTTAAAAAAAATCTAAGTCTACGTCCACTTCCATGTAGGCACGCATACATACTGTACATTTAGGCGTGTGTTTAAGTGTGTGTATATGTGTGTGTGTGTGTGTGTGTAGCGTATCTAAACTGGCAGACTGCCTCAGTAAACTGTGCGGGGGAGAAAAGGGGAACTGGGCACAGTCCTGTCATTTTCTCTACTAACTTTCTGACTTCCATTTACAAAGCCTGGTATTCATGTGCCCCGAGGTTCCCCCTCCTCCTGACCTGCTTCCGCTCCCAAACCCAGCTCCAGGTTTGGGGTTTGGCCTGCAATGTTGACTTGTTTGTTTTGTTTATATTTAGCCATTTTTGAAGAAGAGCGGTCAGCAAACCCTCTCGGTAATCAAATTATGCATCTCTCCTGCGGACCGGAATTCTAGTCCCTTACATAATTCCTCTGAAGTTTTATTTCTGGATTCTGCCCATTAACGAGAACATTACTTTTATTTATTGCAATTTTTTCCCCCATAGAGCAGGGACCTTGTTATTTTCCTTGTCAACTTTAATACTTTTGACTCAGTGGGTTTGGATAAAGTCCCCGTTTGTTGTGATGAATTATCATCCAAAACACAGTAAATGTAATGGTAATTGTTTGCATTTCCTGGCTTTCAAGGCGATGTTAGAGATTAGAAGTATAGGAAATGAAAGGACATACACTCAGGCTATAACTACACCACTAGGTTTTCATTTTGATGCAGCGTTTTAAAACAACAACGATCTCCTTCCACACGAGAGTTTTAGCTCCAGTAGCAGAACTAATCTCCGTCCATATTAACACGTCTGACAACAGGTATCACATGACCATTCGCATACACTGGGCATGTGCGTGCTGGTGTAAACAGGAAGCAGATTTTCGGACATTTTAATCTGCGGTTGAAAATTATGGATGTTTAAGTTGAAAACACAGAAAATACTTTGGAGAAAGAACACCAACGGTGAAAAGTAAGATCAGGGATTTATCAGCTTGGAGCGATAGCAAGGTGGAACTGTCAAAATTGAAAATGAACTTTTTTGGCGCTTTTTCCGACATTTTTTTCAATGCTTTTGACACTTTTTAAAATGTTTGTCACTTTTTTCAAAGCTTTTTTATTCATGGTCAATAAACCTAATTTATATGACATTATACCTAATTTTTGAGTTAAAAAAGGCAGAAATTATGAATTATTTTTACTAATAGTTAAGATCAGAGTACGTTGAGTGGAAAATCACAGACTGGTATTTCTCAAAGGTTAGTGAGGATATACTAATGCTCAAATGCTATAAAATTGAATAAAACACACACAATTCAACAAAAGTAATCATTAATTTACCTGCGAAGATCGTTGTATGGGTTCCAAACAACGTACATCAATGCATCCATGTTATTTTTGGGCATTGAAAAAAAGGGGCAAATTTGACCCAAGGACAACACAAGGGTTAAATCAAAACGTAGTAGTGTAGCATTCAAATAACATATACAGGAAGTAGTGATGTAGAAGCGCTGTCTACTGTGGGAGTGAAAGACTTACATGGTGAAGTTGGAGATGAAAGCAGAGGAGGGCAGGTCCACCTCGAAGGCCGCCTCCTTGGTGATGGGCAGCTGGTTCCAGACTGAACTCTGGACTCTGGTAACAGCATAGCGGGACACCACGGAACACCTCACATGGTAGTCTGTCACCTTCAGCTAGTGACATCACAAACACATGCACAAATCCCTACAGAGGCTGGAGCAGAAAGCACTGGAGCTGAGGAGGCTTTACAAGACGGACCCGGGTTCCAACCCTGCTCGTCTGTGTGGAGTGTGCATGTTCTACCCGTGTCTGTGTGGGTTTTCTTTAAAAACATGTCCCCCCTCCCTCTCTACCGAGCTGATGTGCCTCTGGCGTCATAAGGCTGCCGGGAATCACCCAGCTGGGTGCTACACTTTGGTGGTGGTAGAAAGTAGTCCCGAGTGTCTATGATAAAGCTCTATATAAATGTAATGAATTATTATTATTATTATTATTATTATTATTACAAGGACGGACAAGACCAGTGGTGGAATGTAACTTAAGTACATGTATTCAAGTACTGTACCTAAGTATAAATGTTGAGGTACATGTACTTTACTTGAGTCTCTTCTTTTCAAGCCACTTTCTACTTCTACTCTGCTACATTTCAGAGAGAAATATTGTACTTTTTACTCCACTACATTCATCTGACAGCTTTAGTTACTTTACACATTAAGATGTTTGCACACAAAGCACATGTAGTTTATAAAATATGATGTTTTATTATAAACTAGCCAACAATATAACGGCCTACAAGTCCAGCTGAAATAATTAGAACAGAAAACACACAACTGTTTGGATCCTTTCCACTTTCTAAAATGGCAGGATTTTTCTGCATCGAGTACTTTTACTTTTAAAACTTTAAGTACATTTTCCTGATGATACTGACATACTTTTACTTAAGGAACATTTTCGATGCAGGACTTTTACTTGTAACAGAGTATTTTCACAGTGTGGTATTACTACTTTTATTTAAGTAAAGGATCTAAATACTTCTTTCACCACTGGACAAGACACATTATTGTCATCCACTGAATGCAAGAAAGGTGGTCTTTGAGGGCTGATAACAGCGGTGGAAGAAGTATTTCAATTCTTTACTTCAGTGAACGTACTAATACCCAACTGTGAAAATACTACAAGTAAAAGTATGCAAGTATTATCCGCCACATGTACTTAAAGTATCAAAAGTCAAAGTACTGATTGTGCAGTGAAGTGTTCCCTGGCAGTGTGTTCCTCTTCTATCTGATGTTTCTGGATTCATATTCCTGCTGCATTCATGTATATGTTGTATTTTGCTGTAGATGTTCCAGATTGTGCTCATTTGAACTCCTTTATAAACTGTTGGTAGTTTAATCTACAGCCATGCATCATATTCTATGTGTTTGTAGCGTCGCTGTCCTGTGAGAACCACATATCTCTAAAAAAGTTCAGAAAAACAGCCCCGTTTTCAGCTTTGTGACGATGCATTTTCCAGCTGATTTAGCTTTAAGAAGGAGGAGAACTTTCTCAACACATAAAGGAACATTTCGTCTGTCAGTTTATCACAAACATAACGTCAAAAAATCTGGAGATACATGGTTTTCACTGATCAGGAAGGGGATGAAAAACATCTCAAAATCTGAAAACTAAAGCTGTCAGAAAAATGTAGTGGAGTAGAAGTATAAAGTTGCATAACGTGTAAGTAACCAATAAAGAGTACAAGCACACTGAATTTGTACTCAAGTACAGTATTTGAATACATGTAGTCACATTCCACCGCTGGCTGATAATGGAGTTTTGTCACTTAGTATTAAATACTGATTCAGATCCTAACTTCATGGCACATTGACACACTGCTGGGAGAGCCCCAATCAGATCAGAGTATAAGAGACAACCGTGAATGCTTACTTAAACCAACCCCCCCGTCCTTCCCTGATGCGTAGGGAAAACAAATCATAAACCTCACACACAACCTGTTCTTTGTTTTGTCCCATACCGCGGTCGGCCCTGCATCGCTCCGGCGAGTCAACCAGACAACACAAAGCAGTTTCCTGCATGCCGTCTCTGTCCTCCTCCGGTTTCCTGGCGTGAGCCAATCTGTTCAGCGGTGGTCACATTACTGCAGGACGAGGCCGGCGAGGCGACAGGCAGCAGGAAGAGAGCCACATCGGCCCTCCTGCTCACTGCTATTTAGGAAGGCTGTGGTCTGTGCTGTACAGACTGTATTACTGTGTGTTTTCAGGGGATTGCTTCACAGTTTAACACTGAAGCAAAGTGAAGGGAAACCACAGTGGAGCTACTGATGACACCATGGAAGCTTGGTCTGCAACTCACTTTGTAGGCTATCAGTGGTGGAAAGTAACTCATTTTACTTAAGTACTGTACATAAGTGCAATTTTTGTACTTGACTTAAGTATTTTCATTTTATATTCCTTTATACTTTTATAAATAGAAATATTGTACTTTTTACTTCACTGCATTTATTTAACTGCTGTAGTTATTTTTGACTTTTCCCCCTCTAAACTCTTCAGATGTTTATTAAAAAAAATTAGATATATATATTTGAATCCCAAAGAAATCAAATCAAAAATCAAAGATTAGGAAAAGCTTAATATATTCAAGAAAGAAATGTGTGTAACAGAGCTTAGTTTTTTTTTTCTCTCTCTCTCACATTTGTAGATACAATAAATGTTTAACAGGAACTAAGAAATTGAGTCTCCTATGTTGTTTCATGAGGAGCTCCAATCTTACACTAACTGTCAGATTAATATTTAACATTTAATGACAGTAACCGGATAAACTTACCACTGCTTTTGTTGGTTTGCTTTGACGTCTTACTCTCTGGAAAAGAAACAAGACAAGCAAGTCACTCAAGTGCATGGGTAGTTTTGTAAAATGTGCTTTTAAGATAAGAGGCCAACGGCACACTGTGGTGATGAGATGCATAATACAATGTATTAGTACCATTGTTTGTCCAAAATCTCCACAGTCTGCCTATGTGAGGGTTGGGTCACGATTTTGTGTCGAGATAGTCTGAATCTAAGCCATTCATGAATGGAGGGGAAGTGGAACTGGAAATAAATGCTTTCACTGTACACAGGGCCAGTGAGGGTTGCACAAGTTGCACACAAGTCATTGCTGTGTCAATACTTTACCACATATCCTGGTCATTGCTGGGAATCTAACAAAACAAATGTTTAAGAGTGGAAAACCTTTAGAGGAAAACGTATAAATCACATAATTTATAGATATATATATTTTTAAATAGGACCACATTTTAATGTTCTGGCCCAGTGAGTATTGGTTGCAAAATCTCACTTTGGGAAATATATACTACTCTTAAATTCTCACCAACAGCATTTTTGCAGTGTTACCAATAATTTAAATTCTGCAAAAGTCTTACCAAATATTTGCGATTAGGGTACAGATATTATTCACATACAACATACTGTTCTGTGTAAATTATTGTTAGTGTTCCTGCCTCGATTCAGCCTGCTTTAACAGAGGGGTGTGTTTCACAAAGCAGCATAAATTGTAGCCATCAATGATTTTTTGACACAAAATTTTAAAAAAAGGTAAATAAAGAAAAATATACCTGTAAAAGAACATTTGCTCCCAGGTTTGCTTCATAATCCCTTGTTAATCCCTCTTGCACATACAAAGTGAGGAACACTAGAATGCACTGGATCCGCAGGTTCATCATGTCCACGATAATTCAGCTTTTAGGCGCTCAGATGAGGTGCTCTCAGGTTCTCAGCAGTTGTGCACATACCTCACATTTTACACAAGTTCTTTTCTGCAAGGGGCCGGCTTTCCCCTCCCTCACCTCGGCTTAGTTTACTTCCACCGCAGTGATAATGAAAGAAGTTATGATACGAGTAAAACATGTTTAAAAAGCATGAAGTTGAGTCAGAAAGTTGCGTGAGTCCCACTGGCTTTAAAGAAAGCAGCTCCCAGCTTGTATGCTTGCATACTGGAAATTTCACAGACTGCTGCCACCGAGGTGCACGAGAGAAATGAGGGATTGTTAACCCCTGCTCGGCTATTTGGGGAAAATGCACCGCTACCAAAACACCTCCCCTTCCCCCTCTCTGTAGGAGTGCTCCTAAAATATGCTCCAGTCTGAGTTTTATTCCCTAAATTACTCCCAAATACGAGTTTTCATTTCCCCTGAGAGCTCTTTCCCAAAGAGCCATTATTGGCTGAATGGAACAGAACATTGGTCCGCTGTGGTACTTTGTTCAATTTAACTTCTCTGCGGGAGAGTTAACAACATAAGAAAGCTGCCAGGCAGCCAACACAAACAGGACTTGAGAAGTGGACTCTGTTTCCTTTATTTATTTACATTATTTCAGTCAAACCCACCTAAAGTTTGGCGTCTCATCTACATTTCAAACGTTACAGTCAACATCTACAACATGTTTTATTTGTTTGGGTGCTGTCCATGGTGCTGGTTCGCACCTTTATACTTAGATTATCAACAACATATTATCTGGGCAACAGTTACACAAACAACCTCCCTACATAATCTTTTTTTTACATTCAATTCAATTTATTGAATTGGTTAATTTCCTCTTAACCTCAAAACAATATCAGGGTACCCTCCACGTTAAATATAAGACTTTTAAAGACATTTTCAATACCACATAGGATGAAATTTAATGCCAAGACATTTTTTAAACTTCTAAGACCCCGTGGGATCCCTGAATATTATGCATTCTTTTTTCTCTCTGTATCATTTGTAAACAACTTTTAAACTTTAGTCTGATAAGACAACATTTCACAGTCATGTTGCAAACCGAAGCTCCTGTATGAGCCATGTCCTGTCCTGTGCAGCAGGAGTCCATGTGCTTCTGGAGTGACGTTTCCATAACCTCGTCCCATTTCTACCATCTAGTCTTCCCCTGCCTCAAAGCCCCATCGTCTTTCTGCTTTCACACAATCAACCTTTAACTGGAGTGCATCTCTAACATTTAGTAAAGCTAACAAGTAGCAACACATCCCGCTTTACGTGATTGTGACCTCTCTCTCATAAAACCAGCATTTATATGTGGTCAGGAACAGTCTGCAGAGCATCCTCAGGGTTTCTGTTGACGTCGACATTCTGCAACGACAGCAAAGACTATTGGCATGTCTCAAATCCATACATACATCTTTATTCTAAGCTTCTTTAGTATTTGGTGTATTGTGTATAGTATTTCCACACTGGAAAAGTGACAGAATTAAGTATATTCAAACCAGACACCATGCAAAGTATGGTTTGCACTACCATAATGCAATGCAGAAAAAAAATGCAGAAAAGCCAACTGGAAAATAAATCTGGGGAAACTGTTCCAGAAAGACTTTGGAAAACAAAAAATAAGTTATCAATCTTAAAAAAAAAAAAAACTGTATATATCTGATCTATAGTGTATTCATATCACACCTCCAGCAGTTCCTTCTGTATATCAGCACTATATTTCCGCTGCACATGTTCTTGTGTTAATAATGTATTTCCATATCACACGTGTCCTTACTTTATAATATCAGACCAGTTATTTTTTTTTTTACCAGCTGTTCGAGTACAGCCCCTTTACCGTACACTAGCCACCATAAGCTACTGGTCATACCAGACCAAGTGAGGCAGCAAATATCAAAGTGTGGAATTGGTGCTACTTATTGCTTATGCACTCAACTTCAATTAGATTTTGACATTTCTTTTTTTTTCCCCAAAGCTACGTAGTTTTAAAACCCTGAGAAGGCTGTATCCTAATATGGAAAAAATATCAGTTCAGCTATATATTTGCTCATTCCTCACCACCACACATATTTCCTCAATACGTACAAATTACTAAACATTACAGGCTGCCATCAGACGTATGTACCACAGAATAGTTGGCAAAGCTAAGTGTCTATTAAGACGAACGTGTGCTTGTGGAAACTCACCACTGGCCTCTCTCGGTGTGTGTTGACTGCTTCAATATTGAGGAAAAATGACTCAACTTTACAGCCTGAAATTGAGGATAGAGTCAGACTGTCAGAGAGAGATTTACAGAGATACAAATATGTCACACACTCAAGCTTGTACCACCTACCATAAGCTATTGGTGTGAGTTTGAGAACAGTGTGTAGGGGGCATCTGAGATAAGGCAGCTCATCTTCACAGGGGGGGAATAAGATTATTCAGAATCAGGAACAGTTTATTGCCAAGTACACATACAAGGAATTTAAACTTGGTGATGATTTGGTGCATAACAATAAACAGCGCAAAAGTTTAAAGATATAATATAAAATTAAAAATAAGAAAATGTATAATAGAATATGAAATATGTTATTTAAGTATCTCCTTTTAATGTGTACAGTTAATTATCAAACTAATGAGGGGGTGTAAGAGTTGACAGTATTAAGAGTGTTCGGGGTCTTGAAACCTCATCATATAGTGTTTCAATGTATTAACAAGCCTGGATGTGTGTACCTGCAGGTTTGTCCAGGAAGTAGGCCAGCAGGCAGCGAAACACAGCTTGGTGGCAGATAACCAGAACATTTTCCTGCCTCTCCAGCTCCATTATCACCGGCTCTAGACGATGGACAAGGTCCTCATAGGACTGGACAAGAGACAAAAATCTGAATCAGCTTTATTGGCCAGGTTTGCGTAAACAAACAAGGAATTTGACTCCGGTTAATCTTTGCTCTCAAAGTACAACACTCACTTAACATATAAAGAATAAAAACAGAAAGGACAGTAAGAAATATAAAAAAATGCTGTTAAGTATACAGTATAACAATACAATAGAATTTACAAATTTACAAGAATGATTGAAGAGTTCATCAATTATTCAAACTCATTCAATCTTACCGTCTCAGTCCATCTTACACAGACTGTACAACTCCCAGACCTTTTCTATTCAGATTCTCTTATAATGAATATGTCTGACAGGATACATTTGGGTGGGAAAAGGCATACTTGTCTGTTAAATATGAAGACGGTTAGCTTCTACAGCTGCATTGTTGAGAGCATTTGACCAGCTGCATCACCGTGTGGTACGATGGCACTACTGCTATGGACCACAAACGCCTGCAGAGAGTGGTGAAGACTGCAGGGAAGATCACCAGGACACCAGAGCATCTACCACTGCAGGGTCCACAGGAGAGTCACCTCCATCCTCAAGGACCCCACCCATCCCCAGCACGGACTGTTCCCACCTCTACCCTCAGGCCGAAGGTACAGGAGTGTTAAATGCAGGACCTCCAGACTCAAGAACTCTTTCTTTCCTACTGCCATCAAACTCCTTAACAGTGGATAGGAGTTTATACTCATGGTCTGCCTCATAACTGTACTCTACGGTTTACATTTCTCCAGTTTGCACAGGTATAACTTGCACGGTTTATTATTATTGTTGCTTTATTTTTCACATGCTGCCTTTTAAAATTGTTTTATTTTGTATATTTGTAGTATATATTGTAGATTTTACACAGGAAGAATTTGATTGTACAGGGAAACACTTTGAACTTTGAAAAACTTTGAACTTTAAAGACTGGAAACAGCTAGCCTGGCTCCAAAAGTAACAAACAAATCCACCATCCAGCACTCCTAAAGCTCACTAATTACCTAATTTATTATATCTCATTTGGCGGTGGAAGATATCCAAATACACTTACTCAAGTACTGTATGAAGTACAACTGCAAGGAACTTGTACTTTACTTGAGCATTTCTATTTTATGCCACTTTATACTTGCACTCCACTACATTTCAGAGGCAAAAATTGCAGTTTTTACTCCACTATATTTATTTAACATCTTTAATTAATGATAACAGACTGAGATTATTAGTACATGTCATCAACAAACTAATTATGATGTATTATTATAGATTAAGTTACTCAGCAGTATTATACACATCAATTAAAATTAGCTCCACCTTTAACAGATGCAAGATAAAATTATTATTTGTGTATGCTTTAACAGCACATTCATAATTATAATCCAATGATATAATATTCTTAAATGGGCAATTCTGCATGATGAGAACTTTTACTTTTGGCAATTTAAGTATATTTCGATTCTTATACTTTTGCTTTTTTACTTGAGTAAACTTTTGGTGGGAGTGTCACTGAAAGGGCCCATTTGTGGGACCTTCTGTTGTGTTCTTTAACCCCCCCCTCAAATGTAGCCCAAGTAGAATATTTTTTTACAATTATTGTTTTCCGTCAGATCATAGTATATAGATCCCGACATTTCTGACCGCACCTAAAGGCAGCCTCATTTCACGGACAAAGAGAGAAGAGAGGAGGATCCATTTTATTTCTATGGGAGGGAGGGACTGGGCTTTGTGCTGGTGCTTGTTGCAGGAAACAGTCAGCTGTTGTTTCACAAACTCCCGGGCAGTTCAGTGCTTGTGTTTCATTCTTTACCCTCATAGTGTTTTAAAACATTCAGGCTGTGTGAATGCAGGCTTACCAGTCGATATGCTAAGCTAACTGTCTACTCACTGAAGCTTGGGAATTAAACGGACCGATATCAGAGTGGTATCAATCGTCTCATCTAACTCTCTGAAAGAATGCTAATTGTTGCAATATTACTTTAAACCAACCCGTGCTCACTGGCCAACACATCAGACTGTGGTTGAACTGGGCAGCTTACCGGTGTGAACATGTGGGTTCCTAAAAAAACTCGCAGTGATACTGGTACAATGGTTAAATAAAAGTTTAAAAAGTCACAGCATCTTCAGGGGAGCACTTACCTCACCCTTGGGGTAACGATAACGATACTTGTCCTGGTCTCTTAGTGCAAACTCTTGTGGTAAATTCTGCTGAATCTCCTCGTAGGTTAGCTCCTCACATACACCCTTAGTGAGAAAAAGGAACATGAACATCACCATACTAGATAAAAAGCTACTAAGAAAGCAGCTCAGAGTGGTGAATAAACTCACGGCGTCTATCTCGTTGAGGGCCTTCCACTGTTCATACTGGACTCCCAGAGCCTCTGCAGTCTGGATGGTCCTCTTCATGTGGCTCGTCCACACCTTCAGCTCTCTGATGTTCTGACCACGGATGAAGGTCGCCAACGCATTGGCATACTGGAAACAATTAAATACTAAGTAAATTAATCTTTGACTGCTTTAAAACTGTAGTGCGTAGTTTCTGTCGCCCCCCCATGAGGAATACTAAGTAATGATAATCAACATGATACAAGCCTTTAGTGATCGCGCACCACCCCTACCCCTCCTCCACGCAGAGTTGCTGCGTGCAAAAGTCACCGGACAACACTATTTTGTAAAGATTTCCATATTAAGAAATAAAGAGAGATTTTTGGAGCTGATAATCTTAATTAGCTTTATATCAACTCATTTGGCAATGGCTTGAATGTAACGGACATTCAAGCCATTGCCAAATGAGAGCACATATTTCTCCCATCTCAGAATGCTGTGTGGACTAGCCAGACCGTCCTCTGCAGCGCTGTGGAGGAAGGCCTGGCAATGCGAGACTAAGGGAACAGCAACCAACAATACTTCCTCTCCTGGTACAGTGTCATCTCCTCACCTTCTGTCCTCGAGGGGAGAGGCCTGAGTCTCCCCCGATGCGACCTGACAGGTTGAGTTCGCTCTCTCCGTGGCGGCTCAGGTAGATGGATCTCGGTGTGACGTGGATGTTCATCAGGTAGTAGACTATCCTGCTTTGAATGTGGTCCTGCACCCGGTTCACCAGGTATCTACTGCCCACGTCGAAGATCTTGATGTAGGAGAGCTTCCTGTTCAAAGTCAGCATTCGGGGGGAAACAAACTACATGAATTTGTTGGAAATTAGTGGGAAAAACTACTGTTTTGTGAGACTATGCTGTCCACCACCCACTTTCCCTTTTTAATCTCACAGGAAGAAAAGCATTATGGGTCAGTACCTATCCTTCTCATCGTCAATAGGCATGTAGCTGGCCCTGTAACAGTCAATGCGCTGGACAAAGTCTTCCATGGCCTCATCTATGTCACGATCCACGTAATCAGGACTCCCAAATTTTACTTGCTGTTAGGGAAAGAGAGTTTGGGAATTTAATTGTGAACACTACATCCCTACTGCCTCTGGAAACACTTACATAACAAAAAAAAAACAAAACAAAAAAACATCTCTTGACTGACCTTAATATTCTCTGCAATGATTTCTGGATCATCACAGATTGATTCCACAAAGAACACCTGCATACAAGAAGTCATCATAAGTTGGATTGATGAAATGAATGTGAAATATATTCTTTATTTAACAGCCTGCTTGCTCTAGCTTCACATTGAACAGACACATATGATGTGTAATAGCAGTGTCATCATCTAACTCTCTATAAAAGGCATATAAGCATATTTGTAAAATGTGACGTCCAACTTCCACATATGTACTCACTTTGTAGCCTCTGTCCTTTGCATAACTCAAAATGACTGCCCTCCTCTCCCTGGTGGTGTTGGTAGCATCAAATACCTAGATGTGACAGGACTCAACTGTTAGTGATATATCCTTAAAATATTGGCAAATAAAGTACATATACATTATTCATAACAATTGTTAACAATTATTTTAAAAATTGTAAATCTTTTCTCAATTGAAGGTTTCTTTTTTTAGTCTTAGTGAAATAGGCAGAAAGATGATTCTCTCCAAAATGGACTTTAATCTCAACCTTAAAGGGACACACCAGAGATTCAGTATAGTTAGGGCTTAGGGGACTTGAGATAGATATAATTAAAGAAGAATGGTTGATTTTTGTGCCACAGAGGCTGAGATATCCTGGCTTTTAGTCCCCAGAATGGGCCAAGCTCTAAAAATACTGAATCCTACAATTCCCATAATGCAATGTATGATAGTGCCTTTCAAAAGATCTGAAAATTTGAAAATCTCTAAAATTTCTAAATCTTCACCCACAGTTAAAATTGTAAAATAAACTTGTAGTCTTTAATTAGAAATCCAAACTGGGAAAATAACATGACAACATTAAGACGCAATAACTTTTCGGTCACCTTCTTATAAATCTCACTATCTCGGTACTTTCTGCCGTCAACAGAAGACATTATATTCATGGTTTTCACCACACTAATAAAGAAATTGGTTTTCTCCTCGCTCCAAAAGTGTGGTGCTGTGCTGCGTCTCGCCATGTTTACCTCTACTTCTTGTTTACTTCCGGTATACTGCGCGTAGGTTTTCTGCATTGACATATACATATACACATATATATATACATATACATATATATATATATATATATATATATATAAACTATATTATTATAGTATATAATTATTATTATAACTATGTTTTCTGGCGCATACAAGAAGTTCCTCTACTCAAAAGCAGAACACAAATCAATGTTCCTTTAGATGGGGATATGCCGATACCCGTTTACATGAGCAAAATTTCGGGTTAGAAAAGGGGGTAACCCAGGTAGCATATTCAGGTTTTTAAAAACCGGAATATGAGCATATTCGGGTTTTTGCCGGTGTTTACATGGCCGTGCGCGACCGGGTTATTGCTAATATATGAGTTTTGAACGGGTTATTGGCTGCATGTAAACGTAGAGAATGTTTGTTTACAATAACTTCTGGGCAGAAAACTCTGGCGTCCCGTACATACAATTTAACAGTGCTGAGCAAACGGGGGCGAGGAACAACTGGATCTACTCTCATTTCCTTCTTCTAAAATGCATGTTTGATGCTTTTATATGTCAACACTTTGACTAACATTAGCTTGGAAAACTAATTTACCTGTTGGGCCACAGACTAAAGAAAATGACACCGCCCAAACTAGCAGTCAGTCTGACCAGCTAGTCTAGTGTTGCGGTTTCTAACACTAGATTTGGTTTATCAAAGACACTAGCAAAGCAACACAGTACAGAAAATAAGCGCATCAGAGACCACAGATAGGTCGGACCTCCGTGTTCAACTATATACCTTTAAACTTTACAGTTAAAGGACAACAGAAATAAACAGGTTTGCCGATTTCACATATCTCTGCAATTTAAATCCACCGCCAGTTGTCTACCTGGAAGGGATTTTTTGGTTAGCGTGACGTCACGGTGATTCGGTCTATATATGATGATGATGATGATGATGATGATGAGGACCACAGGCTAAGTGGTACTCTCTATGACCAGTAAGATGATCTTTACAGACCTGCCAACCTTGAAAAACTTTGAGTAGCAACTTAATGATTTATTGTCGAAGTTCTGGTTCATGAACACGGCCACACACGTGGAAAAAATGCCATTAAATGTCAAATCTGTATACATTTTAAACCCTAGAAAATAATTATGTTCAAGTAGGTTACTTGAATTAAATAAAACATTAATTATATTAAATACAATTAATTAGATCATAATATAATTCAATAAAATATATTACACTGCATAATGAGCACTTTTACTTTTGGTACTTTAAGTATATTTTGATAATACTTTTGTACTATTACATAGGGAAGATGTTGAATGCAGGACTTGTAACTGACAAGTCATTTGTAACTCTACAACACTGTTTTTTCTACTTTTACTGCAATACATAATCTGAGTAAGTCTTCCACCTCTGGAAATTACCAACAACAGTCATGCATGAACACCTGCAGCTGTGTTTAACACTGAAAACACACAGCTCAGTTCAGCGTTTCCTTGCAGCTCTGCTACAGAGGCAGATAACCTTTGACGTTACCTGCCGGTCACATCGTCTCTAAACAGTCCGCTCACAGTGAAGTCCTGCGCGGATCAATAGGTGTTATAGTCCGGCGGCTGCTCACTCTGTTTGTTATAAGACACACACCGAGCAGGTTGATGCGCTCACAGAGCCAATTTTTGCAGATGTTACCGCTCGGCGTTTGGCTAGCTAATAAGCCGTTAGTCGCCGAGCAGCCAGCCAAGGTCCGACAGACACAGACACATTCCGCACATCCTCCACTCAGTTTAACCGCTAACCCCCCGGTACCGGTGAGAGAGGCGTGTTTACTTTGTGTCTCGGTCCTCCAGTGCGTCCAGCAACGGGCTCCGGTCAGTTTTTAATCAGCCTACATTAGTAACAGTTAATTTTGTTAAGTTATGAACTTATTCCTAAGAAAGGCAAAACATATATAAGATCTTTGTAACGAAATCCAAGACTTTGTATACCAAATGCAAGGCTTTATTAATAATAATTTAAATAATATTTCTCCAAAGTTGACAGTAAATTAATTTAATTTCACCTTTCTACATCAAATCAGTTTACCTTTGCAAGCACCGTCCTCCCTTGGGGAAACTCATAGATATATGGGGGGAAACCAACCAAACTAAACGGGAATGAGAGAGGAATAACACTTGCATCTGAAGCTTTTGTTTTACTATCAGTAGCCGATATCCCCGCTTGACATTAGAGGAAGGAACCCGACGCTGTGATTGGTCAAACTCTTCTTCTTTAGTTTTTTTTTTCCAGCATGCTCGTGGCTGCTACGCTGTTTTAGCTATAGGTTTTAGCCGCCTACTACCATCAAGTGTTAGACTGAGACGGTTACTGCACGTCAACGAGTGAACTCAAAGCAGTCACCTGATTTTCGCGTAGTTTAAAGTGACAAATTGTATCACCATATTTTGATGTCAAAATGCGTATCTACTACGCAAAATGCGTACAGGTTGGCAGGTCTGTCTTTATTTGTAAAATCGGTTCCCCTTTAATCTCAGTGAGACCTGACTGAGAGAGTACACACACACACACACACACACACACACACACACACACACACACACACACACAAATAATCAGTGTGTGATTAAGGGACAGTTTCAGGTGTCCTCTTACTCACGGCTACTTGTCCCTGTTCCTTTGAGAAGTAGGCAGCGACGTCTTTGAGGGCGGCTGCTGCACAGGCCCTGAGAGGGAATGATGAATGTGGCTTGAAAATGACAGTGACAGACAAATCAGACAACATAAAACTAATAATAATAATAACAATAACAATAATAATAATATCTAACGCTGGTCTGTTTTGACATTTATCACCCTTCTTACTTGCGGATCCTCATGGCCTCCTCATTGTCCGGTTTAAAGAACTCAAAGTTCTTATAGATCTTGACAGCCTCCCTGCGGTACTGGCCCACGTTGAACACTGATGGGATTAGAGAAACAGAGGGGTTAACACAAATATACATTCCCTTTTAGGTAAAGCCGCAAAGATTATTATAATAAGATTATTCAGTCCTTCCAGAAAATTGATTGAAAACAGATTGTTGTGGGCAAAAATCCTCGATTATGCTGCACGTTTTCTTAAAAAATGCGATGGAATATGCGGGATATTAATGCAATTTTATGCGATGAAATTGCGGGAACTTGCTAAAAATGCGGTTTGATGAAAAAGAGAAAAAAAGTGATTGCCCCAACACCCTTGCTTTTCAATGATGTTCAGGTTGCGTAATTACGTCACTTCAGAACATTCCCATGGCAACAGGGGAAAAGGGAAAATGGCTGCCCTTGAGTGAAGTAAACACAACATTTTTCTACTTTCTGTTAAGATATATGTGACTTTTTTGCAACGAAAATGCGGGGATTATGAAATCATACAAGCCCCGCATATTTTGCGCGGAAATCGGCAATTTATGCAGCGAAAGTGCGGCGTATTTCAAAAAATGCGGACCCCGCATAAATATGCGGACTTTGGCTGATTATGCATTGAATTATGCGATCGCATGATCAAGTTTGATCAAGACTGATTATTATATTAAGATTGTGTTTATGAGAAAAAAAAAGAAAATGTTCTCTGATTGCATCTTGTTAAATGTGAACATGTACAACAATAGTTTCTTAACTCCTCTGTGACAGCAAACTTAATATCTTTGAGTTGTGGACAAAACAAGATATTTGAGGACGCCATCTTGGGCTTTAGGAAACACTGATCCACATTATCTGACATTTTACACAAACAACTAATCCATTAATTTAGAAAATAATCAACAGATTAATCGACAATGAAAATAAACGGATGGTGTTCACTATGTTATTAACTCATACTGTAATGTCAACATTAAAACGGTCAATTCCATGTCTAATCAAGATTTAGGGATTCACTTTGAAAACTGACTTTTTGTAGGCACTCCGATCCAGTTCAGGTAGCGAGTGAGCTTCTTGGAGATATACGTCTTCCCTCTGGCTGGCAACCCCACCATCACAATCATCGTGGGAGAGTTACAGAACTGCGGCACCGAGGCTGCGGTGAAAACAAAAACGCACAATAACATGAAGTCATTCAGCAGAAGAGCATTAGCCTTGTGCTCAGAACGGTTAAATGCTGCAGTACGTGTTGAGTGTGTCGCTGCCATGGTAATCTTCATTAATAGAGAGAATAAGAGCGCCAAGGGGAAGCTCAGATGTCTGCAAACTAGTGTAGTGAGTCACTCGGCTTATCTGCATCTCTCTGGCAGCACGTTTTGACAAAGAAATCTGTCCAACCAACTACAAACAAAATCAAATAAACAGACACAAAAACAAGAAACTGATACAAGGACATTGGGAATTAGTCAAAGATGTGAATAACAACTTTGACTGACCAGATGCTCCTCCTCCACAGTGTACTGTGCCATATGGCCGACAATCACAACAACAAAACACTCATAATCTCCAAGTCTGTTAAAATGTCAGTCTCTTCCCTGCAGATGGTTACAAATCAGCTCAGCTTTACGCAACCAATGTTCCCTAATATAACACCATTATTCTTCCAATTTAAGGCTGTGGTTCTACTCACAATTATTTAACAATGAAGCTACAGTGAAGAAAAGAGAGGCCACGCTTTAGAATGACCTCTGATATCATCACAGCATTCCCGGCTCAGACATTTCCACACAAACCCAACATAATGTAAAATGTTGTGCGTTTCTTACCGAGTCATGACCCATTTGTGGCATGCTTGTCTTTCTCAAACAATGGCAGTAATTTATAAAAGGCAGACTGCAGGGCTGCTTGCCAGTTAGCTGTACCTCCAAAAAAGTACCCGGATGGCCTGTGTGTGCATATACAGGGACAGGGAGAGCCTCCAGGCTGTTCGATTATGAATGGAGTACACTGCGTCAGCAAAATGCTGAAAGGACCACGTCAGACACTGAACAGAGAGCCAACACGGACCTGGCTTGGTCCAGCCTGGCTGTCGTCCCATGACTAACGCCTCTGCTGCCTGAACTACCAGCATCCCCCAGCCAGACTCAGGATTCAGCAGCATGAAAACACACCTATGACTGCTGGGAGTGTTAAAGCAAACACCAGCTTCATCCGTTGAAACAAGAATGAGTTAAACAGAGACAGAATATATGCTTCTTCTCCTAGTCAGGCTGCACTTACATCCTCTCCTGCGGTTCAGGTTGCAGCCCATCCATGGCACCCAGATCTTAAGCAGAGGAGTCTGTGTGAGTTTCTTCTGCTCTGCGTTAATGCGGAGAGCCATGAGGCCCGAGTGGCAGGTGAACGACTGAGGCGCACAGCTCTGTGATCCGTGTGCATGTATGTGTGCTTCACTGAACACTCCCTACTGCAGGTCAGCTGACTGTTGCTAAGGAGAAGTACTTGGTAGGCAGGAGAGGGGTTGTGGGGGCACTGAGGCCATGCTGCTTGTCTGCCTTTCAGCCTGTTTGTTACATGATTTAAAAAGGCCTGAGGAGGGGAGCTGCCAAAATCTGTGGTGATGTCAGACAGCGGAAAAGCAGTCAAATCCCCCCGTCCTGTACATCTGTTGTGCTGACACAGGTCCTTTCTCAGTTAGAGTAAGAATAACAGAGACATGTGAGGCAAGTGTTAACAACGGTGGGAGCCTCATGAATTCAGATGAGAGCACAGTTGGTGCTGCACAAGCTCCTTGTTTATCAAGCTGTGACGAGTAGAGAGGGACGTCTCCTTTCTTACCACTAGAGGGCAGTTTAAGCAAAGATACCCTAAGAAGTTACTGCACTAATAAAAGTAACATGTTAGTCATGCCATTTCCCCAAGACAAGGCCCTTTATATAGCACATTTCAGCAACAAGGCCATTAAAGGGCTTTACATAAAACATTAAAAGGACATTAAACAAGAATCTAAAACTAAATCATTAGAGAATAGCAAAAAAAGATGAAATAGAATGACTTTAATACAAGACTTAAAATTACAGTGTAAGAAATTAATTATTATGAATGTATATGAATTATTTCACTGATTTAATAAAAGGGAGAGTCAAACAGAAAAGTCTTCTGCCTTTATTTAAAGTTTCTGCTTCCTGCTTCTCCATGTTTATTTCCCAATGGGAAAACGTGACAAAGAATGTGCCAACGATCACCAAATTTCTCCCATATCTTGTCATGAACACTTAAAGGTATACCATTAAGCTTTGTATCAGTAGAAACACGGTAGTATTTTCGAATGACGTGCTTCCCTCCCTCATGTCCCCCTGAGACGAGAGATCTCTGTATTGTGGGTCTGGAAAAAATCTTTAGATGACTATTTTTGCGTCATCGGAAGATTTTTTGCCCAGAGGCAATGGACTACAGCCAGTAGTAGGAGCTACTTCCGCACGTTTTCAACCCGCCCATAGGGCGGTTGGACTATCGTCTTTACACAAAGCTTTCCAAAGCAAAACTAACGTCAGCCATCTTGAATCTTCGCTAAACTGGCTTCTCAGCAGAAAACTTTTACAACAATTATGTGCATTCAAACTACCGCACATGTGTACCACCGGGATACATTGGTACAGATGGGAGAATATGCAGGACACTTTATTACAGATGGAATACGCGACATACGTGAGCTTCGCCTTCTACAGAGACCAGCACCTCGACGGTGGTGTGCAGGAGTTCGAGGCGAGCTAGGTGGAAAGCTAACGCTAGCCGGCCACCTGTTCCATCAATCCTGCTTGCAAGTGTCCGCTCATTAGACAACAAACATGGCTGAACAACAGTGTACCGGACTATCCAGCTACCAGGCCCGCTGCTCTGTCGCCAGGTAAGACTAGCTAGTGGAGGTGGGCTGTGTTAAAGGAGCACACTGACTTATTGGGACTTTAGCTTATTCACCAGAGTTAGATAAGTCCATACATACCCTTCTCATCTCCGTTCGAGTTGTAACTCTGTCCGACGGCCCCACCGGTAGCTTAGCCTAGCACGGATCCTGAAGGTAATCTGTTCCAACTAGCCTACTGCTCCCAATAAGTGACAAAATAACACCAACATGTTCCTATTTACATGTTGTGATTTGTATAGTTACAGCATGGACAAATAAGGTCACATGAGACACAGCCATCTTCTAACCGTATATAAACTGGGAACTATATTCTCAGAAAGGCAAAGCATTGCTACTCTCTGCTCGGGGGTTCTCAGGTGCTACAAGCATATCATTCCGCCCAAGTAGCACCGCTTCGCCTTTCTGAAAATATAGTTCCCAGTTTATATGCGGAGCGGCTGTGGGTTGACTCTACACGGTTCTCATGGGCTTTATAAATCCTAACGTGAAAAAGCGCAACGTGGTTTAATGTACCTAAACAACGATCAATCATCACGAAATTTCTCTCTCATATTGTTCCTCATAACCACTGAAAACTGTCAAAACATTTAACGTCCCTAAACCAACAGTAGATTTAATATAAGAGAGAACCTGTCAGAGAAACATCACTTAAAGCAACATTATTTAACTTTTAGCCCTACAGGCTGCAGCTAAAAGTTACATAGTCTTGCTTTAACAGGGGAGGAGGTTTGTGACACCCCTTATCCCGCACTTACAATGCTGTCCTTTCGTCTCTCCCCAGGAAACTAAACACTCACATTTGGCCTTGTGTGAGAATGCCAACGATGGTCGTTCAGACTTGGCCTTGGGTGTCTCGACCATGAACACTGTTGTTGCAACAGCCGGGAGCACTAACGAACAAACTGCGTTGTCACGTTCACAAGAATCGGACAGACGGACGGACAATCTGAAAACGTAATGCCTAATTTCTCGGGCCACGGCTGTTGCCGGCGCAACTCCCCATGACAAAGTTAGGGTGGACTGATTAGATGACAATATTTTCCCAGTACAGTAACAGAACTTTTGCTCCATTGATATCCCAGTCCAGTCAAAGAGACTGGGGGGAAATGACAGTTGAAGGTATTTTAAAAACCAAAAGAGTTGGGGCTTTTGAGAAAACACGTATTTCATTACTTTCCACAGTGAATGTAATTTAATGCTTTTGAAGACCGGAGGCCTGTACTACGAAGCAGGATTTGCCGTTAGCGAGCTAACTTCAGGTTCAACACAGGAACTTCTGTATCACGAAGGTGGATCACTTGTTATCGGGTTCAATCGCCGTGGTAACTCATGCTGAACGCCTAACCTGGTCAGGAGCAGGTTAAGTTGGAGATTAGAGATCAACCGGTGTTAAAGCACTGCCTACTGACCAATCAATACTTGATTGGTAAAAGCGTCATCATATTTAGAAGATCAGGCGGAGCTCGGTGCAGAGAGAGAGAGAGAGAGAGAGAGAGAGAGAGAGAGAGAGAGAGAGAGAGAGAGAGAGAGAGAGAGCGCTCATAAAAGTTAAAACATTTAGAGACCAACAACCCCATTAACATTCACGGATGGGTATCTTTATGAAAGATATAGATTTTAAGAGGAATGAATTACATATAGGCTATTTCTCGGCTTCTTCAGTGTGTTGCAAATACGCACATCGGTTAGAATTATGTTTTGATATTTTTTATATTTTCTTTCACGATCGCTTACCACTGCCAGGGTTTCAACTGAAATAAATAGCTTTAGGAAAGCAAAAGTGTAATTATGGTCAGATCTTGTGCCTGACTGATAGGGAAGTGACCAGTGTAGTCTAATGTAGGATATTATAGTGGGTGTACTGTACTGTATATTGGCCAGAATCTGCCTTTGGGGGAGAAGGGGGGCATATCATAGTGGGGGGGCCTGGGTGTCCTCCCCCAGGGAAGTTCAACGACTTCATTGCCTGCAGCAATTTACGGTAAAAATTACCTTTATTCAGCCTATAGAGGTTAAAGGTGCAATATGTAATATTGTATGCAATACTGGCAGATAGCGGTTAAAATAGTTACTGCACTACCAATTCAAAATACTGGCGAGTAGTCTCCCCCGCCCCCCTCCTGCCCAGACTCGAAGTTCACGGGGGTTGCCAGGCTGAGACCGCAGAATTCACAACAATGTTGCTAGACGCTTTTCTCACATAGCCAGACATTACTCCACAGCACAGCAGAGTAGCTAACGGTAGATGCTAGTCTCACATAGCCAGACATTACTCCACAGCACAGCAGAGTAGCTAACGGTAGATGCTAGTCTCACATAGCCAGACATTACTCCACAGCACAGCCGAGTAGCTAACGGTAGATGCTGGCTATATTGACAGTCATAAAAGCCTGTGCTCACGCTGAGCTCTGTAACCAACTGACAGACACACTTTTTTGGCTTAAAATTACAGTATGAACCGCTAAAAACACAACAACCTCACTGTCCTCTCCACACGCCAGTCAGGCACACTTCCTCGGCTTAGAATTACACGCTAAAAATACTACTACCTTGCCGACGGAACACACTTCATTGGCTTAGAATTACGGCAACAATCGCTAAACACACTGCAAACTCATAGTCCTCTCTTTCCGATTTACAGCCCCCCTCTCGTGGCTTAAAATAACTCACCGTTGTCGGCTCCAGCCGCTGAACTACACGTTGTAAACAGTCATGGGCTGCTTGCCTGGTCCTCCCGGTAACGTTAGCAGTTAGCAGGGTTAGCATGGCGGCGTTAGCCAGGACCAGTCGGGATCACTTTACTGGCTATGTCTCAATTGTTTTTGCGAGTAACCAACTCGGGTACTCTAGCTATATAATTCAATGTGAGTACACAAATGTTGAAATGACAAAAAATGCCCATCCCTAGTAGCTGTGATAAATTAGCCTGAAGCTAATGCTTACCTGTTCAGGAGAAAATAAGCCAACTCTGCGTCCTTTTGGGATCTAAGCTGTCTCCATCTTGCAAATACATCTCCAATATTTACCAGGGGGTTGTTACGTCTCTGTCTCGTCACGCAACTATTAGAAACATGCTGTTTTCTTTTTTTTTATGTCATGTAGAATCTATATCCGTTGATCCTGTTTGTTTGTTTGCTGCTTTCATGGCTGTACTAACGTTACAGCTGTAGCGTGCTGGGTTTGCGTTTTTACAGGTATATCTGGCAACCCGGCCTGGCTGTCAAACTGGGCCGTTAATAACAACACACAGATCAAAACAAACATAAATTCCGTCACGGAATGTAAATTTCAAAAAGAAAAAATACTGACATTAGCATTGTTGTCAGAAAAGATAGTATTTCATGTTTCCTTAATATCTGATGAGGCATTGGTGTCATTTTTGGATTTATTACAGTACAAATATTACATATTGGACCTTTAATGGATGACAATTCAAAATGTATCAAAAATATAATGGAAAGTAGCCTATGTTGTTACGTGTCATTGGGCATTTTTAAGTAAATCCTGGAGCTTACTATCACGTAGACTACACCACTGGAAGTGATATTGATAGGATAAGCGTTGTGATTTACGTAAAACAGCGTTCGTCTTTTTTTGCCAGCTTTCTTGCATTTTGCCTGTAAAACGTGTTTGTGTTCTTCATATTTATGTAGAATTATAGTTTGCTCTTCTTGTTTAAAATATGCAGCTCTGGTTTGCGATTGGTCGTGCTGTGCAAACACCTCCTCTTTTATGTGAACGTGCGCGCCGCTGGATTGGGAAACCCTGAGTTGACTTAACTAGTTGATAACCAGTGTCGTGATACAGCTTATGCGGGACCACGGTTGTTAGGTTAGGTGAAGCCGGATAACTGAAAGAGATCCAGGGCATGTTGATCTTGCTTTGTAGTACAGGCCTCAGATGTGTCCAGAAAAACAAACAACCTGGATCTTTTCCATAAATCAATGCTTTTGGTCACCCTTTGTCTGCGGGTTTTTACAAATATTTAAAGAGGGATGAAAGGTGATTTTGTCAGACTTTGAGAAAATAGCTCAATTAAAAGATTTCAAATTATCCTTTTTTTTTTTTTTCTTAAGAAAAGCCTGACAGTGACGATATGAAACTGATCCTGCTTGATCTCAAAAGAAAGGGTCACTTCAAACATAATGTTAAACCTTAATGCCATTAATGTCAGTCCTTCGATTAACTTTAAAAAAGGAACATTGTATACCCGGTTTTGGCCAGTGTTGAAAGTCTAAGGGGCAGTTGCTTTTGGCCGATGATTAGCAAGGCAGTGATAGCCACTAACGACCAGTGTTTCCTGATTTGGCATGAGCTTGATCATTAAGAGAAAGTTATGACAAGCTATTCTATTGGGTGTTTGCCCTGGCAGGAGGTCAACATGTCCTCCCAAACAGCCACAGGGGATTGGAGTTGGAGCTCTTCCACCAACTACTTTTCCAGCAACCTCCGCTCTCTCATGAACAGTACAGACTGCACACACAAACATAACATGTCATAGCATTAGGCGTTTTTCAAGGAAAATGAAACATTATATTAACAAAATCCACCAAATATGATAAAGCAAGCAGCCCCCTCAGAGGTGACATCTTTCTCTGGTGATCAGCTTGCAGAATCCAATGTTAATATCTGTTTTTGTTTGATGCGAGTTGCAGGGCCTGGTTGCAGTTCCAATGCTGTTTTACTGTCTCATAAAGTCACTCTACATTGTTATCACTGATGCATGTAAGTGTGCAAAGTATTTATTACCTGTAAACAAAGCAAATGAGAAGAATATAGAGAAGCAGCAATGAAGTCCAATCAAATCTCTCTCTTAACGTCCTATTCTTAACTTCCTATTTCTTATTATTTATATGTACCTACTAGTTGTGAAGTTGCTTCACTCAACAAGGAAGTCTATTTTTACTCTCGTATCATGTGTGTTGCACTCACTATGAACATATGGCCTGCATATGTCACACTCACATATTAGTAGAAACCCTGCTGCACGGTGACTTTTATGTATTGTTTTGGCATGCTCTCTGCAGAGAGTGAGCTCACCTGCGCTGTCACAGCCGCGGAGCCTCACATGTTCCAGCTGGGGAAGCTCCATTCTGCGCTACACTCCAATAAAGCAACCAGCAGAGCGGCTAAAGATCGTTGACACACTGGATTATGAGGCCTGTGGCAAGTGAACTGATGCGCTTTTAAAGAAACTAAACCCCTCTGCTAAAGTGTTCTTAAACCTCCCCCTGCGATCCCTCTTTTTTCACGCCACATGTGACATATGATAGCAGCAGACTGGACTTGTCCTTTAATGTTTGCCAGGGCCAGAGTTCACAACGTACACACACCGTGAGGGAGAAGCTGTCGTAATGAGTGCAAAGGTCGCTAAGAAAGTGACTGTTGTTGCACAGGGAGACAACATTTACTCTTACAGACCACAATCGCTCATCTTGCATGTCTGGTTTAATGAACAGCAGTGAGGGTGCTGTTGTCAGCTGTGCCATGTCACTAGCATGACATACACTCTTCAACAAATAGGGAGGGTGTGATCTGAGATCAAAACCCAAAGGTTCAGATATGACTTTGAAATGATTACTCATTATATGAGGAGGACACTATTTATTCTTTATAGTAAAGTACGGAGCAATCATGGTGGCTTAAATATAGCATATAGCTGACTGTGTGAGACATATGGCATATCCCAAATCCATACTACATACTTATTCTTTACAGTTCATACATTCATTCGGTCACAGTGTACTGTTGTAAAAGAAAATGAATTACCGACAAAGTCTCAATATTCAGTTTCACTGATCAAGTCCTTGCAGTTCTTGACATGACATTTCTACTGTGCTGAAACTTTTTGACTTAATCAACTGTTAGTGTATCCTGATTTAATTACATAAGTCAGTCTGCCTTTTGTCTTAGGGGGCTGTTTGAGCCAAACCAAAATTACAGGTGTGAAACCTCCTCCGGACCAGATCAAACAGCTGAAATTTGGTCTGACCAAAAGAGGTAGTCTCGGTTTGTTTCTTTTGTGAAAGCATTTATTGGATGGTTCGGACTTTCGGATCTGGCAGGGTATCTTCCTGTTATAAGCTCCTTTAAGGAATAGCTCAGTGTTTATTTTTGTACGTGAGTGTGTGTGACACTAAATGCGCTCAGAGCAGACAGCTGTTGTCTATCAGAGCAGAGAATAAATCAGCAGTTAACTTGTTAAGCGGTAGTAAATGTACATTGTAGATTTCAGTTTGTCTTTGGATAAATGCTGCAGCTCCTCAAACCTAGGGCTGTGTATTGGTAAGAATCTGGCAATACGATACGTATCACAATACATGGGTCACGATTCTATATATTTCGATACAGTGCGTAAGGCGATATATTGGGATTTCTTTTAAGTATAATTTTAGAAAAACTAATATTTAAAAAAAGACATGATGTGCATAAAAGTCAAAGAAGTTTACTTTAGGTAAACAATTCAGTACACAGAAAATCAAACTGCCAGTTTGGGATTGTGGTTCACAGGTTCTTAGTGAGAAAATTTTGATATGCTAAAGTAGGCCAAAGTTCGGCCACAGCTACTAGCTATTAGCTTCTAGCAAAAAGTCAGGCACTGCTAGGCACTGTTAGGCAAGGACACTAGCCATCTAGCGGTAGGGTGTTTTAACACAACATCAACGTGAACCACTGTCTTACATGAATATTTTTGCACGTAAACAATAAAAAAAAAAAAAAACTCAAACATTGTCTAACTCAAACCCAAAATAAAGCTCTTCTCAACAACGCAACAAAACAAAAAGACGGGGAGAGCAGCAGTCAGTTGGAAAAACTGAAGCAGAGAGAGGATACGAGAGAACGGGGGAAGCGCGTCTACAAACCAATCAACAAAATCAATTACAACTGTCGGGAGACGCAGCTCACATATGTGATAACAACATGACGTGGTTTTGTCACAGATAGTACTTTAGTGCGCTTCCATAACTGCAGTGTGAAACCAAAACTTTAAAAAAAAAATAAATAAAGGAACCTTGGTCTGGACTTTCAGGTGTGAAAGCCCCCTTAGCCTTTTTGTTCAAAGCCCAAGTTGGCTCCAGCAAGAACTCAAACCTTACCTAATCAAAAGAAATGTTCATTAGTTAGAATTCCTTGGAATTGACTGAATTGGACCGGAGAGAACTTTTTCTTGCACGCTGTTCAAGCGGTCAGTATAGAAAAAATGATTTGACTGTACCATTTTATACCAACAGGAAATTCTACTATATAACATTGGATGTCAATCAAATGACGACTTTGTAATTGTGAGAGCTGAATTCAAACCAGCATAATACTAAATATGGTTTGTCCTAAGATTTACAAGATTTCTTCTCCTCTTTCTGAAGTCAAATGAGCATGTACTGTATGTGTATACATTTTCCCAGCTGTGAACAACTCCATTTCTTTGAACTCTGTATTGCATTGTGGGAGAGGAGTTTGCATCAAACTGTCTGGTTTAAGTATACTTCACTTTCAAAGTGTGAAATCACTTGGCCCATGGCATGAAAATTTCACTTTATGAGGTTTTTTAACACTTTATGAGTTCCCCCAGCCTGTCTATGGTCCCCCAGTGGCTAGAAATGGTGATAGGTGTAAACCGAGCCCTGGGTATCCTGCTCTGCCTTTGAGAAAAGGAAAGCTCAGATGAGCCGTTTTGGAATCTGCTTGTTATGAGGTCATAACAAACAATGTTAACTCCCTGTTAACTGGCTGTAGTGCTGCACCAAAGCTGAATTTCGGGAAAGAGACTTCAGATACAGTATTAGGGGACCACTAAGGTCTGTATATAAGCATCCAAAGAGCACCATGTCATGGGACCTTTAAGTTTTGTCCTTAAGCTTTTTGAGTGTTATTTATTACGTGCTCTAGCTTTTCCAACATATAGGCACATATATGGTGATAAAACCAGTCCACAGTAATGTGAAAAAGGGACGCAAAACTACCACCAAACTACATGACCACAAAGATCTAAAACAACCCCAAAGAAAACAAAATTGAACAAAAAGAGACGCAACTGGCTACAAAAAGACGCAAAAACCCACAGAGACACAACAACACAAATGTATGGGGAAATTGCTTTTTTTTTTTTTTTTTTTTTTAAATTGAAAAACTTTTTCTTGAGGAAGGACGCCTAAACCCACCGTAAAATACGCTCCCCTAAGTCTTCCACAAAGCTAGAGAAAACACTGAGTGTTCCCCAACACCTATAAACAGACTTTGATGTGGATGACAGATAAGTGGAGTTCCCCTTTCAAAAATATTTTAGCCATGGACATAAGACTCATAACACTTCACGCGGTGAATGAATCACTCCTTCACTTGACCTTAATAATAACCATCAAGACTTTTGTATAACATGTAGTTCAAAGTTCTAGCCTACTCCTCTTTTTGAGTTTGTTCCCTGTACTTATTGTGTGATTAATAATATTGTACAATAATCATTTTAATAACAAATAACTGGAAAAAAAGACCGTCTTCTGAGCATAGAGACAAAAAGTGCATTGTTAGTAGTTTTCACAAAACACCTGATTGGCTTAAGAAAGCATAGGCTGAATGCTTACATGTGAAGCACCTGACTTAATGACTCAATACATAGAATGTAACCTAGATACAAGTGGTGTCTACAAAGCATATTAACCTCCATCTGAGTTGTTTTACCGCAAGTACTCAAGAGGGGAAAAAAAAAAAAACTAAATGTGCTAAATGTGAGCCATTGCAGGGCTCCACTTTTTCACACAACCAGAAAATTTAGGGGCACACACCGTAAATCAACATGCTAACCAAATATTCACATTTCTACTAATTTCCACTGTATAACTAATAAACACTTTGATAATAGAAATTACAATGTGCTGTTTCAAATTTAGTTTCACATTTTATTGTGCACTTTTGAAGATGCAACATAAAAAAGGTAAACTGACAGCACCATCGCTGTCATGACAGTACAAATATTTAAAAAATATACCAGCTCTATTCTCCAGTCTACAATTACAATGATTGAATTCATTACTTATTCATTTCTTACTCACTGTAACTTGTATTCTTTATTCTTTTATTTGTATATTATTCTTTTTTATTTTCATCATGACCGTTTTTAATTGCTCTTTACGGTTTCATGTAAAGCACTTTGAATTGCCTTGTTGCTGAAAGGTGCTGTAGAAATCAAGCTGCCTTGCATTATAGTCTGTCAGTCAGTTTCCAGGGCAGATAAACCACTGTTGGGCCTGCTTGTCTCACACGAAGTAGAACATCAACAGCACCGCGACCGCTTTCGCCTCGCCGTTTATATCATATCGCAGTAAACGCTGTCTGCGTGAAGTTTTGAACAACTGTAACCACACATGCAACCACTTTGTCAGCATTTCTGTGACTAACTGTGGCTTCAACATTTGTAGAGTAATTTTCTCCGTCCGCACCTCTGAGTGAGTGTGTGTGTGTTTGTGTGTGTGTGACTTGACTTGCGACTCGACCCAAAAGACTTGACTCGGAATCGAGCGTCGTAAACAACCTGTTTTCATGCAATTATTGCTTTTTAAAATCAAAATGTATTCATGTATTTCTATTTTCTTGTATTGGCGCATATACGTTGGGGAAACGTATGATAAGCTGTATGTCCCCTGCCCTTTGCCATAATGTGCAAAGTAACGCATGCGCTATGCCTATGTGCGTGTACTCAGATATCAAAAAATCCACTGACGATGGCGACACCAAGTCCTCCCGGAATTGTTCCTTTTGTCATTAGTTTTATAAACAGTGGCAGTAAGCAAAGAGCTACATGCAAGGTGTGTGGCAGCAAGATAAATGATGCCGGATCAACGTCAAACTTCATCAGGCATCTTAAAAACGCACCCAGATAGGTCAGTCACTTGCTAATGTGAAAAAGATTTTAAATTTAGCATATATCATCACAGGCAACAAGCTAACTATCGCAAAGTGTTGTGCTAATGCTGGGAACATCTTTATAGTTGTATCCATATGATGTGACAGACTTAGGTTAATATTTCACCAGGTCCGAGGGCTAGAGGGATGTGTTAAAAGGAAAACTCTGGGCAATTTTTACGTTAATCTTGATCGCTATACGTATAGGAGTACTGTCGATAGCAAAAAAAACGAGCCGAATCGGTGCTAGCAACACGGAGCTGCTGCAGCTAATGCAGAGAGCTCCCACTTAGTTAAAACGGCAGTTATGGGGGCATAAGATAAAGAGTGACTTTGTGCCTCTTAACAGACACAAAATGCAATTAAAATGTCAACATAAACGGGGACCTTACATGACAACAAGATGCATTGTTTAAATTCACCTACCCTGTTAGCTGCTAGCTGCCGTCTGGGATGAGTGAGTGTATTCAGCCAGGCTGCTAATAATCATCACGCAGCAGTTCTGTGTGTATTTGTAGCATATATATCCATTTTGTGTGCGATCCATCTGGCTTTGGTGAATAGGAGTCTCAGCAGTGGCGAACTGTGAGTTAGTTTCCTTAGCTGGGCTAGTAGGCCCGACCGGCATCCTTCTACTTCCTCCCCGCCTTCCTTGCCTGCCGCGGCCGACAACAATCCCCGGGCGCCCGCTGGTCTGGTGGATGAAGGCTAGCTCTAGCTCCATAGTTACGTTACTCCAAGCTTCTTTCTCTTGTGAACACCTCCACTCTTCACACACTACGCTCCAACCTGCACACTGTTTACCTTTTTCCTGCTACAACTGAATTGCCACGGGACTTCAGCGCAAGACTACAGCTAGCCGTCTGTAACACTATTTTACTGTACAAGGCACAAACATAATTTGGTCCTATTCCATGTAGTTACATAGTCACTAATAAGCTCATAACCACTACAGTGCTCAATTACCTATTTTTGATGGTGAAATAAAACAATACAATACAACCAGCGGGCGCTCGTTGGAATGCTGTCGGCCGAGGTAAGCAAGGAGGGCGGGGAGGAAGCAGAAGCAGGGACGCCGGCCGGGCCTGCTAGCCCGGCAAAAGAAAAACAACGATCGACACTGACAAGACTCCTACTCACAAACGCCAGATGGATCACATACAAAATGGATATATATATATGCTACAAATTCCCCTTTAATATTTCTGCGTAATTGTGCAATCCGGAAATTTGTAAAATCATATCCAGATGGCGTTTGGTGCAGAATAGCAGAAAAGTTGGAACAGGGGAAAAAATGGGGGGAGTGTTTAGAGAGCAACTCCACACAGTTACATTTGTTTGCATTAACAGGCAAGAACAGGCAAAATGGTTTAGTCAGGGACATAGTTATACATTTACCTCACCAGCAGCTCAGCAGGACTGTTCATTGATAACATCCAACAGTGAATTCCCTTGGTTTGAGGGAGAAGTCACAGAGTCTGAGGCTGCAGAGGTGAGTAGCTATTTTACTACCAAATGGCGTGTTGCTTCGCAGGGTGCAAAATTAACTTTTTGTCCACCAGCCAAATAGCTAGAGATAGTTCAAATTTTACCAGCCACTCAATAGACTACCATTGTTTTGTTGGGCTGGTGCGTGAAGCAAATCTACCACCCACTTGCATATTGTACCAGCATTTGGCTAGTGGATGGTGCTAATTTTGTACCCTAGCTGCATGGGTTTTCAGTTTTTACCTTTTTATGGCCAAGGATTTTTTATCTTAAGTTTGTTCAGAGGCATTTCAGCACGGTAAGGTCATTACATAAGCATGCCTGCAGAACAGCGTCGCAGACTTAGCATCTTTGCTGTAACAACTGCTGCTAAGAAAGACTTTACTTGCGTAGAAAGATTAAAAGCCACAAATGGAAATTTGTTTTCAAAGCTTTCATGCCCCATTTCACTTGACATTTAATCTCAAACTGAGTCTACAAGACATCTCATTCAGGTGCATCTATGGTTTTCCTGTATCCTGTGTACTACATTTTGCAATGGCTGTGCCCTCAATTAGAGTTTAAGATGTGGTGATTATTTGCTGACAAACCATGCCGACAAGACTTTCAGACCAGATGAATCACTGATTACATTCTGGTACTGCAATGTTTGTTATGTTACATATGTTGGCTTTTACTTTAGTCTAATACTTACAGTCTAACAATTATAATATTTTACATTTAATAACATGCACACTGTAAAGACTTTGCAACACAACTTCATGCTTAGATAGAACAGGGCACTGATGCATGACAGTTTCATGCATCAGTCCATGTTTCATCTCTACAAGGACTTTGACTTGGTTAATTGGTACAAAACATTACTTAAAGGTCCAATATGTAATATTTGTACAGTAATAAATCCAAAAATGACACCAATGCCTCATCAGATATTAAGGAAACATGTTAAACTGAAATACTATCTTTTCTGACAACAATGCTAATTTCAGTATTTTTTCTTTTTGAAATTTACATTCCGTGACGGAATTTATGTTTATGTTTTGATCTGTGTGTTGTTATCAATGGCCCAGTTTGACAGGCAGGCCGGGTTGCCAGATATACCTGTAAAACGTAAACCCAGCGGCGCTACAGCTGTAACGTTAGTACAGCCATGAAAGCAGCAAACAAACAAACAGGATCAACGGAGATAGATTCTACATGACATAAAAAAAAAGAAAACAGCATGTTTCTAACCGTTGCGTGACCAGAGACGTAACAACCCCCTGGTAAATATTGGAGATGTATTTGAAAGATGGAGACCGCTTAGATCCCAAAAGGACGCAGAGTTGGCTTATTTTCTCCTGAACAGGTAAGCATTAGCTCCACGCTAATTTATCACAGCTACTAGGGATGGGCATTTTTTGTCATTTCAACATTTGTGTACTCACATTGAATTATATAGCTAGAGTTACCGAGTTGGTTACTCGCAAAAACAATTGAGACATAGCCAGTAAAGTGATCCCGACTGGTCCTGGCAAACGCCGCCATGCTAACCCTGCTAACTGTTAACGTTACCGGGAGGACCAGGCAAGCAGCCCATGGCTGTTTACAGCGTGTAGCCTCTTCAGCGGCTGGAGCCGACAACGGTGAGTTATTTTAAGCTTTAAGTTATTTTTAGGTCATTTTATGGTTGCAACCCGCAATAAAACGAAGAAGTTTCAGTTCATTTCCGCCCAGTATTTCTGCTCTATTTGCACACATGACAGGTGTCAACAAAAACAGATGTAAGTGGGTAAGCACTTTTTTAATTTAATTTACCAGAAAAATATAACAGCTATTTTAGATAGCAAAAATCGAAGAAACGCCATCATTTATCAGGAGCTCGCGAAGGAAATGACCAACAAAGGTTATGACAGGGACTAAACGCTTAATGTGAAAAAGCTTAACGTGGTTTAATGTATCTAAACAATGATCAATCATCACTAGATTTATCATGGTCATATCTTGTCATGAACACTTAAGCCAGTCAAAAAAAACTAAATCGAAATCCAGCGATTATAGAAGTTATCTCACGTTAATGTTTCTTCATCAGTGGCCGTATATGGCAAGGAAAAAGCTTAACGTGGTTTAATGTACCTAAACAACGATCAATCATCACCAAATTTCTCTCTCATATTACCCATCATAACCACGGAAAACTGTCAAATAATCTAACCCAATGTCCAATTATTTTGGACGTTATCGGACATAAAGCGTTTCTGCTTCAGGGCAGCGGAGCGGCTGGGGGTTGACTCTCCACGGTTCTCATTGGCTTAATAAGTCCTAATGTGAAAAAGCTTAACGTGGTTTAATGTACCTAAACAACGATCAATCATCACCAAAAAAATCCTCTTCTATATTGCTCATCATAACCACTTAAAACGGTCAAATCTAACCCAATGTCCAAATATTATCGACGTTATCTGACACGTAAGATAACTTTTATAATAATTTATAATCGTTGGAATTCGATTTAGTTTTTTTGACAGGCTTAAGTGTTCATGACAAGATATGACCATGATACATCTGGTGATGATTGATGGTTGTTTAGATATTAAACCACGTTAAGCTTATTCACGTTAAGCGTTTTAGAATGTTCCTTACGACAAGCCGTGGGACGTCCTGCGGAGTAAATGGAAGGCGCTCAAACAGCGGCTCATAAAAGAGAGATGTCTCGCAGCGGTGCCGGAGGGAAAATATAAGGCAAGTTCCACCTTTTTGATGAGCTGGATCAGATCCTCAGCCAAGGCCCATCGGAGCTTAGCTTGGCTTCTAATATTAACAACAACAACAACTGTCTAGCAAAACTTTGTTCGCAAAAGTTCCCTTGAATCTTGTGCGATTCAGTGCAAAAATGAATGGAAACACCTTAAAATGTCTCAAATCAATTCGATATACCAATTTAATCGCAAAACGTCATTACGCACAGGTTTTTATTCGCTTTAAAGCTGTTGGATGGAAACACAATTTCACCATCTTGATTCGCATGAGTTTTTTTAATCGAACTTCAGATAATTCGATTGACAAGTTGGAAACGGAAAAGATGGAAACTTAGCTTCTTTTATATAGGCCTTAGTGGTCCCCTAATACTGTATCTGAAGTCTCTTTCCCGAAATTCAGCCTTGGTGCAGAATTACAGCCACTAGAGCATGTCCCACAATGAGCTTTCCCTAGGATGTGCCATTTCTGTGTCTCTGGGTATTGAGGAGGAGAGAGGGGGGCAAGGTGGAGAGTGGGGGTAAACTGTTTATTGTGGACAAACTCCTCTGCCAAGAAACATGCACAGACATAACATGTTTCAAATTATTCATAAATAGGCCCAGGTAGAAAAAAAAACAACACATTATCCATGTCTTTTCCCGTTGGTTGTCCTGCAGATAACACAAACACACTGCTGGAGACCAAAACAACCAAAAAGTTTTTCAGCAGCATTAATTAATTTCTTTTTGTCCACTCGGTAATTCTGTGTGGGTTCGTCACTATGAGCCCCTTTTACATTACATGTAGTAAGGTGGCCAGAAACAACTCCAAATGAATGCTGATGTTGCTCCATGTGTGCTAGGTGTATACTGTAAATGGTCAATTGTTTACTGACACGTTAAAAACTTTTTAAGATGATAATATGCAGAGTTCTACTGCAGCTTGAGCACTATGTGAATGCAAATATTTGTTGAGCAAAGTTCTGTTTCTCTTCTACAGTGATGGGGTCATATCCATCACCATCACCCAGGAGCAGTCCCAAAACGTAGAGAGCCAAGACTTCATGACCTCTATTTTGAAGAGGTCAATAGAGATCCATCGGAATAAAGGCTCACTATGGTCGTTTCTGGACTTCTATAGCAACCTTTTCAACATGATGGGGGAGAACCAGAGTGTTGTGGCAAAAATGGTCGTCAGCATCTTTGAGAATAAGACACTAATTAAGGAGCTGAAGGAAACTACATATGATCTTTTTCTGACTGACCCTGCATTTCCAGGCGGAGTGATGTTGGCACACTATCTCCAGCTTCCCTTGGTTTTCAATGTGCGCTGGCTTTTCAATGGAGAGGCCCACTTCGCCATCGCTCCTTCTCTGTCCTACGTCCCTGAAATGTTCACTGACCACTCTGACAAGATGGACTTTTTCCAAAGAATCAATAATATTATCCGTCATAGCATGTTGGTTTACAGGTACCACTATGTCTCAAATCCACCTTATCAGGATGTGTGTGATCATTACTTTGGACCAGATGTCAGCGTCATGTCTCTAATCCAGGGAGCTGATCTATGGCTAATGCGGGTTGACTTTGCATTTGAGTTCCCTCGTCCCACCATGCCCAATGTCGTCTACATTGGAGGGTTCCAAGGTAAGCCCTCCAAGCCTCTTCCATCAGGATTTAGAGGATTTTGTGTAGAGTTCCGGTGAACACGGGGTGGTCGTCATGACCCTGCGTACCCTGCTGAGTGACCTCGGCCCCAAAATATCGGAAATTATCGCCTCATCATTTGCCAATCTCCCTCAGAAGGTCGTGTGGAGACACGTCGGGAAAAGACCCATCACTCTGGGAAACAACACCATGCTGGTTGAATGGCTGCCTCAAAATGACTTACTAGGTCACCCTAAAACCAAGGTTTTTGTCACGCCCATCCTTAACACAGTAAACACGTTAATGAAGTAAACAACGTCCACAGCAGTGCTTTTTGCATTTTATTTTAACTGTAAAAAATAAAAAAGAATAGGCAACATTACGCCTGGCACACAAGTGGGAAAAACTATTTTTGACAAGGCCTATGTTTACACTATCTCAAGATCCAACCAATATCCAAAATATTAGCCTTTTAGATTTATAATCCCATAAAGTAGGCTACCCCCACGCTCTATTCACATCGTAGGAAAGTACATCGCTATCGCCAGATGAGTGACAATTTTGTTTTGCATATTTTCGCTAACCAGTGTATGATGAGGGCATGTTGGGGGGGTGAAATTAGAAAGCTACCGTTAGCCAGAGCCATAGAGATATAATATCACTCTGCTGTTAGCTAGCGAGCAGCAGCAGGCCGTTCAGTTGCTCCGCTCCCACTGTAGGGAGACTCATTTACCGAGAGAACAGCTGACAGCCCGGGAGAGGCACCGTCTCTACTTAACACAAGTTTTTGGCTGTGGCTGTCCTTCCTTTGCCGCACCTGAAGTTGCCGTCTGTCCTTCATGCACAACTCGTATTCTTTTGGATGTTTCATATGCAAATGTCTTAACAGCGGCGATGTTGTGTATTCTTTAGGGTCCTTGCCACCACGAGACTAATCGGCATTGCAAATTGAACATGTAGCTCCATTTTCCAAGTTCCATTTTCACTTTCTCACAGCCTACTGCCGTTGCTAGGTTGCTACTGCATTCAGTCTAGCTCCAACTACGTCATTACGTCGACCACACCCGAACTCCGTCAAAAAGCCCAAAGTTCGGCCGAATTCCAAACCGAACTCTTGGTTTGGTGCATCCCTACAATGAAGCAACCTGGAGACTGTTGAAACAAGTGAGGTCAGAATTAAATAGGATTTATTGCCAAGTAACACATACAAGGAATTTGCCTTGTGGTTGGTGCATACATAAACATATTAAAAGGAAATAAAGAATAAATGTAAAAGACACAATAACCTAATCTCTCTGCTGAACTGTCTTTTTGCAACAACAACAAAAATTGATTTTTTTGCAGATTTTATATACTGATGTATGGTGATTAAAGTGCATCATGATATAGTTTTACAACGTTATGTCATTTCTTGACCTTTCTCGTAATTATCCTTAGTATGTTGCAATAGGCCTTGCAGACATTTTGACTTGTCGGTCTCCTGGATTACTAATCAGTGGTATCTGCCCTTAAAAAAACATATTGGTTGATCCCTAAAGACAATATAATGAAGAGATGATTAATTATATTATTATAAGTCTTAGAGGGGGCACAATTGGAATTGTTATGGGAGCCATTTACTGAATTATTTTTCCACAGAATTACTTTTACAATTCCTTTTTACAATTGCTTAGGTTTTGTATGGGATTCAGGTCTGGAGAAAGTGCAGGCCACTCCATTTGATGTACCCCAGCCTCCAGCAGCCGTTCCCTAATGATGATGAGCTGGAGCATTGTCGTCTATGAAGATGAAATTAGGCCTGTGTTGTTCATGCAGGGGCACAATGACTGGATTAATGACGTTTTTCATGTAGTATGGGCTTGTCACTGTACCATTCAGAAAGTGTAGGGCAGCTCTGTATTGACTAGACACACCTGCCCATACCAATGAGCGTCCACTTCTATGCTTTTCTGTGACTCTTCCAGTCTCTCTGCATCTCTGTTGCAACCTGCTGATGACACTCTAAGCTCAGTGGCGACTTCTGTCTGAGAACATCCCGTTTGAAGCCTCGCAATGGCAAGGTACTGTTGATCAATTGTTGTTAGGTGTCGTCTTCGTCTCAGGAGGTCAAAATGTGAACAGCATGATGAGGACTGTTTAAATACCAATTCTAATTGAACCAGGAAATGTATTGGTCGATTCATGGATCAAACACCTGTTGTGAATTTTGCCGTTAAGCTCCTTGTTAAAGAACAGCGAGTTGTGCAGAAAGTACTAAAACATTGAACTGTTGGACATGCACATTCAAAAGTTTAGAGAAAGTCACATTAAGTTCACCTGTAAAGGTTATAGTGGATTTTAGGTTCATCCTGAAAGCCAAATATCCCTGACTTTTTGCGAGTAGTATAAACTGCCATTTCCTGAAGAAGTGAGATGCCTCACTCGGTAGCTAAAACAGAGGGTGCTCAACACACAGGGTGAAAAAAAGGAGCTGCAGTTTGTTGAAAATTAAACCATGTAAATGTATTTTGGTACAACCTCTAAATACAATTATGAACCTGAAAGTGAGCATAATATGAGCACTTTAAAATAAATAAATTAGTAAAATAACATTTTTATTTGGCCTTCTTTGAGACCCTCTTCTTGAATAGACTATTATTAGGCCTATAACTGACTGCTGAAAAATTGTAAAATACTCGGTACGCCAACAAAAAGTGCATTAAAAGTGAATTAAAAAGAGTGCAAAAGAGAAGATGGACCTGGCCTCGTGAGACCGTCCTGATCTCGCGAGCTCCAGCTTTCTACTCGCAGATCAGTCTGGCATCTTGAGAGAGAGAAAATTTTATCCAAATTAGAAAGTATTCCTTCATTGAAAGAAGCGCAAAAAACGGCACTGGAGGTTTTTCTCTGAGGAAAAGATGTTTTCACCAACATAAATGGTGATAGACAGATGGTTTATCCAATCAGTTAACCAGTATTTTCGCCCCTTCCCAAAAGTTCTCCAATGGAAAGTTCCCAGATGGATATGCCGAGCAAATGCGAAGCAATCCATCTGTCAGAGTCAGGTTAGGATGGACCCACAACAAATAAATAATTATCCTAGACATAAGCCTAGTTCTTCAGGAAGTGGCAGGTTCTTCTTTATGAAAAATAGCTTTTCTGATTTCTCACATGGAAGTCAGTTCCTTGTTATGAGAAAAGTAAGTTAGAGCGAGAATGACATGCGTTTACTAAGTGACGTCAGTAAGTGTGTTGTTAACCAAGGAGCGAGCTGGGAGGGAGAGTAACAGTACTGCTGTGAGAAGAAAAAGTGAGAGGTAAAAGAGATAGCACATATGATGTAGTGGGTTAACAGTTAACAATAAAAACAATAAGCTTCTCAAGACACAGTGACTTCATCTGTTGTCAATACAGCAATTTCCCCATATATATATATATATATATATATATATATATATATATATATATATATATATATATATATATATATATATATATATATATTCATGGGTAAATAGTCAACATGCATGGAACTGGGCTGCGATCCCCAATTGCCCCACATTATGTGATCCTTATTTCTGTTTTGAAAGAAAACAATGACACATCAAGAGCTGTAGTTTATCTTAACTTCCTTTATTTGGAAGACTTATCAGCATGGGGTAATCACATCATGAAACACTAAGATAACAGCATGTACAGCAAAACTATTTTTTAGGCAAATAAAGCAACTCAAGAAAAAAAACTGAAGAGTTAATTTACATTGTAATCAATTCGCACTGCTAATCGTTATGATAGCTATACATTTATTACTAAAACAGTACATGTTAAAATCCTAACTCTTGTTGAACTTCATCTGCAGTTTGAGCCACAGGCACACAGCTGGAGTTTGACAGAAACAACCGGCTGAACATCCGACGAGCTTGCTGGAGCAGTTGTCTGACCTGAGCAGGAATATCTTCATTTCCATGGAGGTAAACCAGAGGGTTGAGAGCACTGTTCAGACACACAAGGCCACGACTTATCTGATGAGCAATGTAGACTCCATTAGACCATTCACGGCATATCTTCTGTTTTTGCAGAACTCTTGACCAGAGGTTGAGGTTCTTCAGTACATGATAGGGGATGTAACAAACAGAGAAGAGAAGAATCACAATGAACAATAACTTCAAGCATCTCTGTTTCAGTACCTTGTCAGTGGTATTTGTGCGGCAGAGAACGACAATCACATGTGCATAGCAGCCCAGTGTGATGAGCAATGGGATACAAAACCCAGTGAATGTCCATCCAAGGCTGTATTTAATGTAATCATCCACATATATCTTATGGGTAGTATCATAACATTTCCCAAGCTTGTTTCCAAATGTTTTGCTGTAGAACATGTCTGGAAGACTTTGAACGCTCACCAAGAACCAAACCATGACTGAGATCCCCACAGAGTGAGTGAGCGTTATTCTTCCCATCACTCTCATTGGATGGACAATAGCCAGGTACCTGTACATGCTTATACATGTAAGGAACCCGATGCTGCCATATAAATTCAGGTTGAAGCAGAATCTTGTTATCTTGCAGAATGTGTCTCCAAAGATCCACTTGCTCTTCATAAAGTAGTACACCACCAAAAATGGCAGTGTGAGCAGGTAAAGAATATCAGCAAGTCCGAGGTTGAGAACAAACACATTAACAATACCCAGTTTCTTCCAATTCTGCAGCAAAGACTTCAATCCCCATCCATTAGCTAGCAGACCGATGATGAAGACTAAGATGAAAACAGGAGGCAAGAATCTGTGTTCAAAGTCAAAGCTGATGCGAGTACAGGAGGAGTTATTCATTCTGTCTTCTGAAAAGAAATTAGTTCCTCTGTGGGTGATCTGACTTGTGAAAGACAATGTGAACCACTATTTGTTCAAAAAAAGACTTCCGCTTTCAAGCCTTGTGGTGAGATCACAGCTGCAGCCTATATTTTAGGGATGCACCGATTGGGAAATTCTGGGCCTACACATGGGCTGACTCAGTCAACAAAGATAATGAGAAAAGTTCATTAATACGAGAATAAATACTTGAACGCAATACAGAATGCCTGAGAGCCTTACTGCATTATATACAATTATAGTTTTATATTTGGAATTGTCTATCTATGTTTCCCTTAACATAAAAATAAAGATATTTCCAGCATAAATTGATGCAGAAAAAGGCAGAATTAGGTGCATAATATTCACCAGAATGCAGGAAATTAAGTGTTTATTGCTCAAACTTTTCTGGGGGAAGACCCCCATATCATATGTGACCCCACAAATGGAAATGAAACTTTTACCTTTGGGTTGCCTGGCAAGCTGTGAATAAGCCAAATGATTGTGCCATCTAACCAATATCAACAAACTGGGTAAGCAAATGGCCGTTTTTGTGATCTGCTCTGCGTGCATTGCGTTCAGTTTATTTTAATGGGTCAAGAACAGGGCTCAACATAAAAAATAATTCCCACTGGCCCCCGGGGCCAGTAGATCAGAGTTTTGCTGGCCCCCTCAACATTTTTACTGGCCCTGAAAGAAATATCATAGGTGTGATTGGCAAAGGACAAAAAAGCAGGAAAATATACACCGCACCTACCATGAAGCTTCAGAAAATGGTTCTAACCCAGCTAGCCACTGCCACTGGATGTTGTGCCATTAGCAGCAAAGCTAGACCAGGGGTCATCAACTACATGTTTCAAAGGGCCAGAAATTTTTTTAAGCAGACTTTCAAATAAAGAAAATAAAATGATACCTAATACGCATCTTCTTGTTTGATATTTTCACTTTCTTACCAAATTAATGATATATTTTTTTACATGTATTAGTGTAAGCAAACTCCTGAAAACATGGAAAATCCATAATGATAACTAGATAGGCTACTTAACTAGAAAATTATCTCAGATTAGGGGGCCCGTGCGGGCCAGTGATTGACTAGTGACTGACTCAACTAGCCCGACATAGGTTTTTACTGGCCCCGGGCCATTGCTTATGTTGGGCCCTGGTAAGGACTACGCCGAAAACCTCATGAAGTCCTAGAAGCACCCCTGACCATACTAAAAACTAAAACAAAAAACTTAGGAGAAACTTAGAAAAAGAAGTCCATAACAGTCAACAACTAGCTAATAGCAACGCGTTGCAGCTACTGGTGCAAGGCTCTGCAGGATTTAATGATTCAACACAGTGTGCCAGATGGCGTCACTAGTGCACGGTTCCTCATTGTCATTCTTGGTGCAATACAGACTGAAAGGCATTGTGAGCAGTCCTCGATATTTTGCAGAAATGAAAAACAACTGAATCATCATCATCAATAAGTAGTGGAGGAACAAATAAATAATCCATAACACTATAAGGCTTAATGCAACCAAGCTGAATAAATGTTAAATCAATGTGAGCATCAAAACTAACTAAATGACTTCTCCCCAGATCTAATGATTGTTGTTGGTCCCCAGTGGACTTCTTTGGCAAGTTTTGTCTTTAAGCTTTTTGAGTGTTATTTATTTATTTATTATCTGCTCTACCTTTTCCAATGATTTAGACACAGATATGGTAATTAAAATGGATCAATATGAGGTGAAATTGTATTTTTCTTTTTATTAAAAAAAAACTGTCAAATATGTGCACCTAAGTCTTCCACAAACCTAGGGAAAACTAGGGTAATCCTAAGTGATATGAGGACTCACACACAGCTGGCCTGGTCACAACTCTGGCCTACTCTGATGCTCGAAATAAGTCCTCCCTCTTCCAAATTTGGTTGTGTATTAGCCCTGCATGATATTGGAAACAAACTGACATTGCAATTTTGTTTTCCTGCAATATATATTGCAATATGAAAAAAGACAAGATGACATAAAATAACTCTATTTGGAAATAATAAATCATTCTCTACTGAGGTGATTTTGTAGGAGAGTGCATCTACATAGAAAATAAAAATGAAAAAGGAACTTTTGTAATGTCAACCACTCTTTGTTCAACTTCAATGCTTTACAAAACACCAAAACAAGTAAGCACTGTTACTCTTCTGAAGTGATTTTGGAGAGGGAAACTAGATGTTTAAATACACTGGTTGATTGACATGACACCATTGTAATCATATTATACTATCAATCCAGCCTAAAGTGAACGATAGTAATTACGCATGCATGTTGCTTCCTCTAAATTCCAGGTTGTGGTTGACTAGCAGGGCCTGCTTGTTTGTTTGATAAGTTGATCAACACTGACTGTGATTGGTGGTTTACTGTGTGACATGCAGAGCCTGCATGTCACACACTAGCAACAAACTGTGTATCCAAGAACACTTAAATCAGTGTAAATTATGTTTCATCAGACACAGACTGCTGTTGTAGATTAGTGTTACGTTTCCAGCTTTGCGGCTCCGAACCATAACATTAGTTGGGACCAGTGTTGGGGAAGTTACTTTTAAAAAGTAGTGTTTGCTCGTTACTCGTTACTTCTTAAAAAAAGTAATCCGTTACTTTACTTAGTTACCCCTTATGGAAAGTAACTTTTTACTTTACTCGTTACTATCTTTCACCATAAAGCCAATCTCTGGTTTATCAATGAAGTGTCTGAACTACACTGCAGACTGGATTCTCTACTCACAGATTGACGGCTGATTCATTATGAACAAATCCAGCGCGGGTAGAATGCACATCGGCAGGTCATCGGCGTTACACGGTTAATGTTAGTGTATACTATGTAATGTCTGTATCGACTTGTACAGGTCACGCAGCTGCGATGGTCCGTGCATTGTTGTTTTCTGGAAATCCTTGGGTGTTGCAACCGACACAAGTCCATAGTGGTCCGTTGTGTGTATGTATGAGGCTATCTTCACCACATCCATCTGTGAGGTTGTCAGCTTTGCAACAAAATCACTTTTGTTGCCAGCGGTTTAGACATTAATGGCTGTGTGTTGAGTTATTTTGAGGGGACAGCACATTTACACTGTTATACAAGCTGTACACTTAATACTTTACATTGTAACAAAGTGTAATTTCTTCATTAAAAGATGTACTCACTTTTGTGAGATACTGTATGTAAAACAGTCTACACAAGACGCAGCAGTAAGTGCAAAATGTGTTAGATGTGTTAGACCTAAATAGCCAACAGACTAAAGAAGACGTACATAAACAGTGGCAAACTTTTTGAAGTCAATCGACTCACACAGTTGTGTAGCTAGACATCCCAGTATCAATACAAATATTAACCCACGCTTCCTCGCGCTTTTAGTGTTCATGCGTATTTACTAACCAGCAGCTATCGGGTCACCGGTGAAAGCCCGCCTATAGTGTTCTCTGTCCTGCGGTTGTCTCCGTCATGCTGCCTGGCCCTGGCCCCATACATCCATGCCCTGTTCCGGCCCGGGGTTAGTTTCTGTTTCAGGGGAAGGGGGACCCTGTCACTGCTTTTTAAAGTAAGCTAGGTTAGCCTCCTTGTGCGCACTTCTCAAATGTACTTTCAAATTCGTGGGATTTTTCCCTTAATTGTCCACATATTTTACCACCTTCCACTGCAAGGCACAAATAGGACTCTGCCGCTTTCTTCCTACTTTCAGTACCGCTACGATGCCAGGTGAGGGATACGGACATGCTGTGTTCAATTTGACGTGGAATGTCGGAATTTCTGGGTTCCCAGTCGGAAACTATATGTCTACGGCACAGACTGAATAAAACAGGTCTATGGTCGGAAATGTCAACTTTGAAAGATATAACGTTAATTTTTCTGTGAAAGACATTGACAAAGACGAAAACTAAGGACATTTACTCGATAATTTTATTTCATTTTAGTTAGTTTTGCAAACAGACATTACAGTTTTAGTTTAGTTATTGTTTTTTTGTAATGCCTTGTTTTTATTTTAGGTAACGACAATGTTTTTTCCCACCTAGTTTTTGTTATTTCGTTCATTTTCATTAACGATTATAACCTTGCTATTGACTTATATTTTTTGCAAATCTTTACAGATTTTTAAAAATAGCAAAGGCGGTAACAGAGGCATCCTTTTTTGTTTAACAGAGAAATAATTCTATGTTTCAATTTCTTTTAAACACACCTTTAAAATGGAAGCTGATTCTGAGACAGCACTATACATTTTATTCTGAAACAATAACTTACACAACTTCAACAATACCTCATTTACCAAATGTCAATATTGAACTAAGGGTCCCACACTCTCACACAACCACATCCTTACCTTGCAAATAAAACATAATGTCATTCAAAATAACATAATAAGATGCAGGTCTGAGTCGTGGCTTGGGAGTGTGGTGGCCTACAACCAATGGCTGATTCACCTGCTAGTGCAGCAAACTACCAAAATAAACACACATTTAATATTGGCTGGTACTCACAAATCCATGGCATGTCTGAAGCATTGGCAGAGGAAAGATGCAGAATGGGAGAGGATGGCAGCAACAGTTCAGACCAAAGCTGCAGCACGCGAGAGACCTCTACTCCTCAAAGGGTCCATGGAGAGTTTTATGGTCCTCTTTATCTAAGGAGTACAAAATGTCTCCTCAATAACTTCAATCAACCAAAAGCTCACGTGCTAGAGTTAGTTTTATGTTTAGCTTAGCTAACACCATGACAAAATGTCAAATGTAACTACTGGTGAGTACATCTACTTAAGTAATTTACTTAATGTACTTTGAGAAGTTGGGGGGAAAAATGTTTTTTATCCCAATTCCTGCATTTCTACATACATTTAGGGACTATGATGATACAAAATCCAGGAAACAATTAAGTTGATCATAATGATAACTTTTGCAAGAAAGAATAGTATCAAACTAGGTATAAGGAAAAACATGACAAGACATGACCCCCTGTCCCCAGTGGAAATTACTCTCTAGGGGCTACTATACTTCTACTGTACTACATTTTGGAGGCAAATATTGTGCTTTTTACCTTACTACATTTATTTCACAGGTTTAGATACTTAAAACTAATAAATAAATAAATAAATAAATAATGATAGATCATTAAAGCTTAAATGGAAATTTCGGTATTTTCAACCTTGACCCTATGTTTCTATGGCTTCTCAATGAAAGTAACTAAGTTAATGTGAATAAGAAAGAATGCAGGACTTTTACTTGTAACCAAGTATTTTTACACTATAGAATTGGTACTTTTACCAGTAATAGAACGGAGTACTTCTTCACCACTGGCTAACACACCTATAATACACGCATGTAACACACAACAGGCTGCTGTCCATAGCCGCTGCCACACTACGCTAACGTCGCTAGCATGCTAACGCGCTAATTAGCATACATTCAAACCACATCGAATTGGTATAGTATTAAAAATGCACACATGTATTTACCTTTCGTATATTGCAACAAACCAGGTGGTTTTAACTCTGCGGTGACCGAAGTGAGCAACATATTTAGTAATATTTGCCGACATTAGCGATGTTTATATGGCTACGTTTGATTAGCCTGCGGCTCCGGCCGGCTACTCGAGCCTGCGCCCTCTGACCTCTACAACCCGCCCCTCTACATTTAAGATGACGGGTGATTGGGCTGAACGATTATGATAACAAAGAAATGTCATTACAGAAAACGTTAGTGTAAAACCTTAAACCTTAATAACCACATTGCTTTTTATGAACTTATTTGAATTAAGTATTAGTATAAGTTATATATTTTACTCAGCCTAAGTAAACTAATAACTAGTACTATTGTAAGTAGCCTACTAATGCATAGGCCTACTGCATTCAAAATGTTATATTCTTTTAAAAATAACCTACAAAAGTATTATCATCAAAACCAAAATTTCAGTCACCAATCACACCCAAAAAACAATGTATGTTTTAAGAATGTGGATAAATATTCAATCTGAAAACCCTATTTGGAACAAAAATAAAATCATTAGGGCATGATCTACGCCTTGGTGACAGATACAACAATCAATTGTTAACATTTGAATTCACATGGACACCACATAAAACTAAAATCCCCCCAATAATTAACTAAGTCAGATAATTCAACGTTCCTTTAATTAATAGAGCATGAAAGAATGATAATGTTCATACAAAAACAACATAAAAATACAAGAATACTGCAGGTAGGGGCCAACTTTTTGTGAATTTTTTAAAGTTTTTTTCTAAAATTAAAATGTCTTAATAACATGTTGTTAGCAAATATAAATCAGCCTTTTGTGAAAAAAAAACCCCACATTGATTACAGGCTTACTGGCCCAAGTCAATCCTAAGGATTCACTGTGCCATATGTATTTTTAACATTAAAACATAATTTATAAAATCATGCCAACAATTATTTAATAGCTTGGTAATCTATGCACTAAAATTGTGTATGTATGTTTAAAGGCTTTGGGCCACCCACATGTAAGTGTAAGCCCAGTTTAATATGCAACTTTTATACTGAATTGTATACAATATTTGTAGTAGGGGTCCCTTCTCCGTTTCTCTGTAAGTTAAGGGGTCCTTGGCCTAAAAAACGTTGGAGACCCCTGGCATAGCACAAATATAAATGTAATTATAGATGTGGCAATAGATAGAAAATAATGACATATACAGTAAAATGTTTTAACATGTTCTATAACCTCCATCTGTGATTTGTGCCATTGGCACACCAGCCGAGTTTGCTGGAGGCGGACGGCTGAACATCCGACGAGCTTGCTGGAGCAGTTGTCTGAGCTGAGCAGGAATATCTTCATTTCCATGGAGGTAAACCAGAGGGTTGAGAACACTGTTCAGACACACAAGGCCACGACTTATCTGATGAGCAATGTAGACTCTATTAGACCATTCACGGCATATCTTCTGTTTTTGCAGAACTCTTGACCAGAGGTTTAGGTTCTTCAGTACATGATAGGGGATGTAACAAACAGAGAAGAGAAGAATCACAATGAACAACAACTTCAAACTTCTCTGTTTCAGTACCTTGTCAGTGGTATTTGTGCGGCAGAGAACGACAATCACATGTCCATAGCAGCCCAGTGTGATGAGCAATGGGATACAAAACCCAGTGAATGTCCATCCAAGGCTGTATTTCAGGTAATCATCCACATAGATGTGAGAGGTGGTCTCGAAGCATTGCTCAGTGTTGTTTCCAAATGTTTTGAGGTAGAACATGTCTGGAAGACTTTGAACGCTGACTAAAAACCAAACCATGACTGAGATCCCCACAGAGTGAGTCAGAGTTAATCTTCCCATCACTCTCATTGGATGGACAATAGCCAGGTACCTGTACACACTTATACAAGTAAGGAATCCGATGCTGCCATATAAATTCAGGTTGAAGCAGAATCGTGTTATCTTGCACAATGTGTCTCCAAAGATCCATTTACTATTTAAAACATGGTACACCATCAACAATGGGAGTGTGAACAGGTACAGAATATCAGCAAGTCCGAGATTGAGAACAAAAACATTGATGATCTTTAGTTTCTTCCAGTTGTGCAGCAAAGACTTCAATCCCCATCCATTAGCTACCAGACCAATGATGAAGACTAAGATGTAAACAGGAGGCAGGAATCGGCCTGTAAACTCAAAGTTGATGTGATGACAAGAGGTGTTGTTCATTCTGTCTCCCTAAAAGCAGCAAGTACTTTGAAGCAAGTACGCTATGGTGCAGAGAACAGTTGAAGTGAATGAGGAAATATGTCTTTAGAGGTCATTTCCTTGCATTAATTTTAGAATCTTCTAACCTACTCATCTTACCAAGAAAGGTGCAATGATGAAATGCAATGACAAAATGGTAAGGTGCCCAAAAGGAACTGGGGAAATTTATTTTTTTAAATCGCTTCCTGTAGAAGTTCCGTTATTCTCAGAATCTTATCATGATTCACGATTAAACGGAACATTTAAATGTGGTCTTCCAAGACGGGTAGATTTGTTAATAGAGCTTAGTGTAAATTCTTGCAGGAAGACTTCTAAACCTAATCACTTTTCTCTCTCTTCTAATCTGAACAGCTGTTAGAGGCGTTCACTTTCATGTTAACCAATCAGAAGTGGCCTTGAATTTCACGAGCCATCACAGAATGACATCCCTGTTCTGAACATGTCTCTCTCTGCTGCTCAGTTGTCATTTCAGGCTAAGAGCACAACCCTCCTCCTCCTCCCCTTGCTCCTCTGGTCTTCATCTTGCACGTCTCCTTGTTCCTCCTCCGGCAGGCACTGCCGTCAGCTCCTCGGTTCGGTTTTCGGGCTCCTCACACCACCATCAGTGTCTAGAGTCCATCGGGGGATCATCTTCAGGCTTTCTACCCTTCTTAAAAATATCATTTCATAATGATGGAGTCTAATCTCCAAAGAATGTACATTACATATCATTCATGCGTACAATAAATCTTTGCATTTCTGCATCAAAGTCTCTCCTGATTGAAATACAAGTGGGACTGAACCTAACCATTAAAAAGTAGTGTTGACATTTCACTTATCATATGGTGCTATTAACCACTACCACAACAGAATTAATTTGGTATGTTCCTGTACTGTCTTGTTATATTTAACTCATCTCAAGACATTTTCTTTAAGACTAGTCTTTCTTTCAAGTGATATTGTAAGTTGTTGCATGTTTTATGGTTTATCTCTAAATGAAATAAATGGGATGGACCGATGCCAGTATCGGGTATTGGTCCAATGCCGTGCGCATGTACTACTCATAATCATAAAATTACACAGATACTACCACACCCTATACCACCTCATAGCATCGTGACATTAACTTCTCCGTCGAGCAGGTAGGCTATAGGCAGCTGAAGAAGAGTAGTTCCAGCCGTTTAGAGATTTTTTGGCTGTAAATATAACAGTGCCTCTTACCCAATACATAGTCAGTATCAATGACAATTCCTACCTGTGAAATAAGACAAATCAGTCAGTTTTTTTGTGGCCTAATTAGATCAGAAATCTTTAGATTCAACAAGCCGTTCAGATTTGGCTCCCCATCCTGTCACATTCAGGTTTGTTGGAAGATACCACCCCGATAAACTTGTCATCTAGTGCCATCATCAGAACAAATCTTTTATTTGTTCACTTTGGTTTATGACAAAACCAATGGTGACATTCCTGTCATCCTCAGATGCAGTTTGTGTTAACACTAAACTAAGATGTGCAAGCATTTAGCTCAAAGCACAGCTGTGCCTAAAAGTGCAGCCTCACAGAGATGAAACAGGATGGCTGTAGACTCTTTGTCTTGTTACAACATTTGGTCTAACTCTTGTTTATGGTATCTTATCTTTTCCTGATTTGTAACCACCATCATTGAATTTGTTGTACAATACTGTTTTCCTCAACCCATGCTTTATCAAGTAAGTAAGATCACTATAGTTGGAGGGATTTTGCACAGCTATGCTGATAGCTGTTAATCTGTGTTGTTTTGACATTGTGCTTGATCATACCAATATTGACACATGAATCTGCTGCTATTCTTTTCGTTATTCTTCCTTCCTTTCCCTTTAATGTGCAGTTGCAGTCAGTGAAGCTCATACGGTTTGCATTTTTACACTGTTTATTTTTACACGTTCACACTATGAACTTCCTGTTTCAATCCAAAGAAATCATGCATAGCACTGAGCCCCCGATCACAAAACATGGTCCTGTTCTCTCAGCAAACCTTTCTGAAAGTGAACAGTGACATTTTCAAATTATAATAATAATGAATTAATTTCTTTTTTTAATCTGAGCCTTTTTGAGCATGTTAATAGCAATATGATCATAACAGATAAAAACCTTGACCCAGAACAAGATGATGCAATACAATAATTCAATTTCATTCACATATTAGACAATTCAACCAGTGGAACTTGACTAGGGGTGAGACGCATGACAGCTTTACGAGCTTGCTGCAGTCGTCGTCTGAGCTGAGCAGGAGTATCTTAATTTCCATGGAGGTAAACCAGAGGGTTGAGAGCACTGTTCAGACACACAAGGCCACGACTTATCTGATGAGCAATGTAGACTCCATTAGACCATTCACGGCATATCTTCTGTTTTTGCAGAACTCTTGACCAGAGGTTGAGGTTCTTCAGTACATGATAGGGGATGTAGCAAAAAGAGAAGAGAAGAATCACGATGAACAATAACTTCAAGCATCTCTGTTTCAGTACCTTGTCAGTGGTATTTGTGCGGCAGAGAACGACAATCACATGTCCATAGCAGCCCAGTGTGATGAGCAATGGGATACAAAACCCAGTGAATGTCCATCCAAGGCTGTATTTCAGGTAATCATCCACATAGATGTGAGAGGTGGTCTCGAAGCATTGCTCAGTGTTATTTCCAAATGTTTTGAGGTAGAACATGTCTGGAAGACTTTGAACGCTGACTAAAAACCAAGCCATGACTGAGATCCCCACAGAGTGAGTGACAGTTATTCTTCCCATCACTCTCATTGGATGGACAATAGCCAGGTACCTGTACACACTTAAACAAGTAAGGAATCCGATGCTGCCATATAAATTCAGGTTGAAGCAGAATCTTGTTATCTTGCACAATGTGTCTCCAAAGTTCCATTTACTATTTAAAACATGGTACACCGTCAACAATGGGAGTGTGAACAGGTACAGAATATCAGCAAGTCCGAGATTGAGAACAAAAACATTGATGATCTTTAGTTTCTTCCATTTCTGCAGCAAAGACTTCAATCCCCATCCATTAGCTACCAGACCAATGATGAAGACTAAGATGTAAACAGGAGGCAGGAATCTGCCTGTAAACTCAAAGCTGATGTGATGACAAGAGGTGTTGTTCATTCTGTCTCCCTAAAAGCCGCAAATACTTTGAAGCAAGTGCGCTATGGTGCAGAGAACAGTTAAAGTGAATGAGAAAATATGTCTTTAGAGGTCATATCCTGTGGAATTTGCATTATTCTTAGAATCTTATCACCTACTCATCTTGGTAAGAGGAGTAGGTGCAATGATAAAATGGTAAGATATGGTGCCCAAAAGGAAGTGGGGCAATTTATTTTTTTAAATCGCTTCCTGTAGAAGTTCCGTTATTCTCAGAATCTTATCATGATTCACGATTAAACTGAACATTTAAATGTGGTCTTCCAAGACGGGTAGATTTGTTAATAGAGCTTAGTGTAAATTCTTGCAGGAAGACTTCTAAACCTAATCACTTTTCTCTCTCTTCTAATCTGAACAGCTGTTAGAGGCGTTCACTTTCATGTTAACCAATCAGAAGTGGCCTTGAATTTCACGAGCCATCACAGAATGACATCCCTGTTCTGAACCTGTCTCTCTCTGCTGCTCAGTTGTCATTTCAGGCTAAGAGCACAACCCTCCTCCTGCCTCTTGCACAATGTGTCTCCAAAGATCCACTTGCTCTCCATAAAGTAGTACACCACCAAAAAGGGGACTGTGAGCAGGTACAGAATATCAGCAAGTCCGAGGTTGAGAACAAACACATTAACGATACCCAGTTTCTTCCATTTCTGCAACAAAGACTTCAATCCCCATCCATTAGCTACCAGACCAATGATGAAGACTAAGATGTAAACAGGAGGCAGGAATCTGCCTGTAAAGTCAAATCTGATACCTTGACAAGATCCGTTCGTCATTGTCTTCTGGACAGTTAGTACAGTTCCTTCTCTTGCTGGGTGTGAGATAGAATAGATAAAAACAGAGTCAAAGCATCTGTGGTTCAGAGAAGACTTCCTGTTCTATGACCCAGCATGACATACATTTAAATTCCTGCACGTGCTGGTATCCAGGAAACAACACCTCTGATGCCTCTGACAAAACCTTATGAGAAATGGAAACTGAATGTTTAGCTCAATTTAGTAACCTATGCCTTTAATTAGCACCATTTCTAAATAAAATAAAATGTTTACACTTTGTAGTTTGTGTATTAGAGACACGCTTTTTGCTTGCGGGTAACCAATTACAATGACAAGAGGTGTCAGATTTCTTTCTCTACAAACGTTATTTGGTTAGAAACTGTAAGGTTTGTGGTAAGGTACTTTCTGTTGTAGCTGCTCAACAGTGAGCTGATGGTATCTTGGTACTGTATGTTATCAGTAATATTATGTAAATGTTGTTTATTGTTTTATTGTTTATTATAATCCTCTTTTCAGGATGTCTCATCTGGAGAGACTGAGGCACAGTGCATGCTTATGTGCAGAATTGTACAGACATCAAAATGCAAGACATATGTAAGGTATTGAGACATGTTTCACTATACATAAGAGACATCTGTCCAGAATTATTTACAACAAAACAGAAAATAAAGAAAGAAGTGCAATGTCGCAAGACTACAAACACACAAAAACAAAACTGTACAAGCGAAGAGTTGCACTGTGTATAATGTATGAATGAGACGGAACGCCATGGGTTAGCTTAACGACAACTGTTTACTGTTCCCCCAACTCCCGGCTGCCCTTACATTGCGTTATGGCAGCACAGTGGCCCAGTGGTTAGAGCTGTGGCCTCACAGCAAGAAGGTTCTGGGTTCAAATCCAGGCCTTTCTGTTTGGAGTTTGTATTTTCTCCGGGTTCTCCGGTTTCCCCCACCACTAAAAAAAAATATGTTCCCCTCCCCCTCCCTAACTAGCTGATGTGTGGTGAGCGTTCTGGCGTCTGGCGTCGTAAGGCGTTGTATGGCTGCCGTGCATCACCCAGGTGGGTGCTACACATTAGTGGTGTTAGAGAGCAGTCCCCACCCCCCCTTCCTCCCAAATGCGCTTTGAGTGTCTATGATAAAGCGCTATATAAATGTAATAAATAATAATTATGGGTACTGCAGTCTCTACCGCTACACCTCCTCTTTTTAGCTCAGCAATAGACTTTTAAACATAAGCCATACTTTTAACTTAACTGTGTAGGCTTCTTTACATTAAATACTTATTGTATTTGTTTAAACACCTAGGAACAGTATTACCTGTTAAACAGATAAACTTTACACCTTCACATGAACTTTTAACTCATAAATCAAGTCTCTCAGGAACCTTTGAAACTCTGCCTGCCCTAGTGACTGTCGGATGTTCAGGAGGATTTCCTGTGGCTCTAAGGTGGATTCTGTTCCTCCTTAGAATGCCCCTGTCAGTCTCTACCAAGTATGACCTTGGCGTATTGGCAGTTCTCACCATAGTTCCTGGAACTTCCTCGATGGTGATCCACACTTTCTGTCCAGAGGTGAGCTCTGGAAGTGTTCTGGAACGGTGGTGGAAGTTGTAGTGTGCAGCTTGCTTAAGCCTCCCTTCCTCATCCTTCCTGCGAAAAGCCTGCCAATCTGGCCAGTTAGGATCCAGTTTACTTGGAGGCTGAGGTAGAGATGTGCGCAGGTTTCTCCCCATCAGTAACTGCGCTGGTGAGAATCCATGCTCCAATGGCGTGGCCCTGTACACCAGTAATGCTCTGACATGGTCGGTGTCTTTTTTCCAAAGGCTCTTAACCGTCTGCACGGCACGTTCCGCCTCGCCGTTTGCTTGTGGGTAACGAGGACTGCTCGTTACGTGGGTGAAGCCACTCTCTTGTGCAAATGTTCTGAATGTCTCTGACGAGAACTGTGGCCCGTTGTCAGATACTACAGTCTCTGGATATCTATGACGGGTGAAAGCCTCCTTCACAGCTCGAACGGTCGCCTCAGCTGATGTGACTCTGAGCTCTGCTACCTCGATGTAACGAGAAAAGTAGTCCACAATAAGCAGGTAAGTTTTTTTTTGACCAGTCAAACAAATCCATCCCCACCTTTTGCCACGGCCGCTCAGGGACTGTGGTCTGGATCAGTGGCTCTCTGTACTGTGTTCTGTGTCTTTGGCATGTTTCGCATTTGTCCACTGTCTCTCGGATCTGGGCAGAGATACCCGGCCACCATACTGATTCCTGGGCTCTGGCGCGGCAATTAGAGATGCCTTGATGACCTTCATGGAGTTTATTCATTATGTCCCCTCTGAGTACCTGAGGTATAACAAGTCTCTCCCCTTTCATGAGAAGGTCTCCTGCAAGATGCAGCTCCATTCTGACCTGCCAGTAGGGTGCCACGTCTGGTCTCAGTCCACGTTTCTCTGCCCACACCGTTAGACAGTAGTGCGCCACTGTTTTGCATATTTCATCTCTTTGTTGCATTTGTTTGATTTCCTCCAACCGCTTGTCTGTGGCAGGAAGTGAAGACACAACAGCATCCACAAACACCTGGACCTCTTTCTCCAGTTGTAGGTCGTCAGAGAACGGCATGTCTCTCAGTGGAGCTCTTGACAATGTGTCTGCAGTGATGAGGCTTTTTCCTGGGACATGGACAATGTCATAGTCGTATCTCAAGAGTCTCAGACGAAACCTCAGAACCCTGGGTGGCAGATCATCCAAACCTCTGGTGCTCAACAGTGGAACAAGGGGTTTATGGTCTGTTAGCGCAGACCATAAGTGCAGACCCTGTATATAAGAGGTTAGTCTTTCACACGCCCATGTTACTGCTAGAGCCTTTTTCTCGATCTGCTCATAACGTTTCTCTGTGTCAGTCAGCCCTCTTGAGATGTACGTCACAGGCTGCCAGGAGTCATCAGTCTGTTTCTGTGTGAGAACAGCCCCTATGCCGTACGCTGATGCATCTGCTGCCACTTTTGTTTCAGCTGTGTTTGAATACTGAGCAAGTGCTTTTTGTGAGCCCAGGTCTTCTTTCAGCTTTTGAAAAGCACTCTGTTGAGGTACACCCCAGACCCACTCATTTTTCTCTCTTAGTAGGTCTTTTAGTGGCGTGGTGAAGGTGGCCAACTGTGGCACAAACTTGGCCAGATAGTTTGCCATGCCCATCAGGCGCCGCACATCTTCAACGCATGTCGACTCTGGCATCTGTAGGATCGCTTTAACTTTGTTTGAATCTGGTTCAATGCCTTTTGCTGTTACTTTGTGACAGACAAAAATTATGTGCTCTTTAGCGAACTCGCACTTCTCATTTAGAGTGAGGCCTTCGTCCTGCATTTTCTGGAGCACACGATGTAGTCGTTGGTCATGTTCCTGTCTGTTCCGTCCATACACCAACACGTCAACTGCATGACATACCACGCCTTCAAAATTCTCAAACATCTGCGACATCCGTCTTTGAAAGTGTTCCGGGGCCGATGCAATGCCAAAGGGTAGTCGGTTGAAGAGGTATCTACCGAAAGGAGTGATGAAGGTTGTGAGGGGTCGTGACTCTGGTGTTATGGGGATTTGCCAAAATCCGGAACGAGTGTCCAGTTTTGTGAACACTTTTGCATCCGACATCATTGCAAGTGTTTGGTCAACAGCTGGCAGAATGTGACGTTCTCTCTTCACAGCTGCATTGAGTGGTGTGAGATCTACACAGATCCTGATCTTGTCTTTCAAAGGTTTTGGAACAACCACCATCCCTGAACACCAGGCTGTTTGTTCAGTGACTTTTGAGATGACACCCATGTTTTCCATTCTAGTTAGTTCCTCACGTACTTTTTCTCTCAGGGGTAGAGGAACCCGTCTGGGTGTAGAGAGAGAATAGGGTGTAGCCCCTGTTCCAGCTCAATGTGGTATGGCTCTTTCAGCTTACCAAGCCCTTGGAACACAGCTGGATAAGCTGCCTTGATGTCAGTCTCAGTCTGTGTCATAGTCACTTCATCAACCCTGTGTATTAGTCCCATTGCTACTATTGCTGGTAAGCCCAATAGTGGTTGTGTCAGTCCTGCCACAACATACACATCTTGATTAGTAGAGCGCCCCTTTGCCATCATTTTGCTCCGGAAGCAGCCTTTTACATTCAGTGGATCGCGACCTGGTCCATATAGTCTTTTAAGTGGTCTTCCCAGCTTACCATCTCGCTCTGGTTTGAAGACACTTTCTGGTATGGATGTGACGTCTGCTCCCGTGTCAAGCTTGAAATGAATGGCTTCTCCATTCAGATGAACTTTTCCCATCCATGGTGCTGTATTTTGTGAATTAACTTCACCTAGGAATGCATAATCCTGTGCGTCACTGTCTGATGTGTCTTGTGTGACAGTGTGTACAGCCTGACCACCACGGCAGGCTACCGCATAATGTCCTTTTTTGTGACACTTTCAACATTCCACGTCTTTAGCTGGGCAGTCCTTCCATGCATGTTTGCGTCCTTTTCCACATCGGCCACACTACTTTTCACTATGAGCGTCTGATCTTTGGCCTTTGTTTATCTTTTGTCCTGTGTACTGGAACATTTTTCCTTTTTTCATGTGTTTTAATGGCGTCCACATTCATTTTGGGATCTCCTCCCACTGCATTGTTGTGCAGTATTGTCTGTTGTCGCTTAATAGTCTCGCTTTGTCTCACTTTTTGTATTGCCTTTGCTAGTGTTAATTCTGAGTCCATTTGTAGCTGTTCTGACAACCTCCTGTCTTTTATTCCAACCACATTTTGGTCTCTTATGAGTTCTTCTTTAAGAACACCAAAGCTGCAGTGATCTGCTAACGTGTGCACTAACGTGATGAACGCTTCTGCACTCTCTAGCTCTTGTTGACATCTCATGTTAAATTTGGTTCTTTCAAAAATGGCATTGTGTTTGCCCACACTGTGCTGTTCAAATGCAGTTTTAACAGCATCATATTTATTTTTATTTTCGTCAGTCAATGGCAAAACTCCCAAAATATCCTCTGCTGCATCTCCCAGTGTATATAGGAGTGAATTCACCTGATATTTATCGGGTTTGTCTTTTAATCCTGATGCGACATGAAATCTCTCAAATCGTCTGATCCATCTTGGCCATTCAGATGGATTTGAGAAGTCAAATGGATCTGGGTGTGATATTTGTACAGCTGCCACTGCCATTTCGTCTTTTCCCCCGTTGTTCTACGTTCAGGAAAAACTTTTGGGTCGCGCCGTTTTCTCCTTTTCTCTTCCCCGTGTGTGCGTCTCCCGTCAGGCCTCTCACAGACACAGCTAGGCTCGCTGTCTTTTTCCGCGTTTGCCAGCATACATCGTATGTTGTTTTCTGCACTAAATTTCCGCTACTAAACTGCTCCTCATGTATCTACTCACTGAGAGAAACTTCCGTAGCTTTTGGCAGAGTTGAGTTCTTTTTCACTCTCTGACACCATGTATAATGAATAAATGAGACAGAACGCCATTGGTTAGCTTAACGACAACTGTTTAGTGTTCCCCCAACTCCCGGAAGCCCTTACATTGCATTATGGGTACTGTAGTCTCTACCGCTACACACTGCATCACGTCAGAAAACATTATCTGTCAACACAAGGGTTGGAGTCATTCTGTGGCAGAACTTTCTATCAAACAAACACATTTTTAAGACATTGACATTTGCTCTTAAAGACATATGTTGCTGGTAAGCAGTGTAAATATGTCTTTAAAAATATCTTTATGACCAAATTAACATTATGGCCAACTGTCCTCAATTCACAACTTGGGTCTTTTAGGTGAAAAAACTATTTAAATTACAAGAAATAATTTTCTTCGCGCAAATACGCTAATGCAGAATTTCACAAATTTAATTGGCCCATTTGGTGAGGATCCCAACCTAAATTCTGAGCTCCATATGAGCCAAAAGATTTGGAAAAAGTCAACTATGATTTTATTGTATCCGGCGTCGACTACTGGATAGTTTTGTTAAGGAGCCTCAGCATATTTTCTCTTTTGCAACTGATAATAGTCCAGAACTCAGCAGCAATGCTTTTAACAAAGACTAAATATATAAACCACACGTGACACCAGCTTTGGTGACTCTCTATTGGCTCCCTGTCATTTAGAGGATTGATTTTAAAATGCCACTTTTGGCATACAACTGGCATTACATGGTCAGGCACCTTTGTACTTAAAGGGTTTGCTGTGGCCTCTGACCTCTAGGAGGGAAAGTCTCAGAGGGAAAATCAGTGCACATCTTTCTTAAAAACAACTTGTGATTGTACCTTTTTCCTTTAGGGGTTATACACTTATTTCTCATGTTTTCTGTATTGTCTTCTCTGTCTTATATATATCCTCTCTTTCCCTCTTCTTGTTACTGTAAAGCAGTACTGTAAGTGACTGATGTGAACAACAATCGGCAGTGGCAATACAATCTATAATGTAAGTTACTGTATTGGGCAATTGCGCACCTTGAATTTACGTCCACAAAAAGTGCTTGTTTTATCACTGACATGCTCAGATTACTGTTGTAAGTGTCTGACAACAATATGAAAGGATCCCTACAGAGGTAGTAACTGTTGTAACTGAGAAGGGTCTGGGAAAGGTTCATTGACAGTTCATTTCCAAAGGGGGCGTCACCAACGGACGCCGCTCAAACGCCTCTGGGCGCATTGGATAGTCCTTCAACCAATCAGACCAACGATCCGGGTGATGCTGCGCTTCGGTAGCCGTCATGTTGAATGTAAACAAAAAGCTGCTCGCAGTCACTGCGCTATCGTCATCGCATAAAGCCCGCCTCAGCGGTTGTGATTGGTGTAAAGCCCGCCTCGGCGGTTGTGATTGGTGTAAAGCCCGCCTCAGCGGTTGTGATTGGTGTAAAGACCGCCTTAGCGGTTGTGATTGGTGTCTCGATTTTGGGGACATTGGAAATGGGTTTGAATCATTGACATATATATAATGGACCAATAGACCCCGTTGCTCTGGACGGAGACCAGTGAAGGCTATTAGAAGCACTTTTCCGGTGATCTCTTCCTTTACTGCGCAGCCTCCAACTGACAGAGACAAGTAAATGTGACGTGAGGAACCTGTCTGAAAGTTGTAAGTGTTCTGGTAGCTGTGCCAAGAGAAAAGGAGATAACATAAGCACAGGCTAATTATTGCTAACTAACATGCTAGTTAACATTAGTAATTAAATGAAAACTGCCTGCGAGCTTCTCCTGTACTATACGGTAAGTCCTCTACTGTGTGACAGTAAGGCACTTGGTTATGACACAATCGTTAGCTTATTTTTACAAAAACGTCTGCTACGGAGCTATAACGTGAGGTACAAGGTAATGGAGCCTTTTATACATTGTTGTGTTTCTTTAGAAATAAACAACGGACAAATAGAGTCTTTAAACGCTTCAGATGTAAAGTTATTCACAGTCAAGTGACGTAAAAAAAAAAATGGCGGTCAGTGGAATGCCAACAAGAGGTGATACCTTCGTAGCACCATCGGAGGTTCGAGTTCTGAAGCGAAGCTTACCCCCTTGGTTTGAATGGGCTCTTTGCCAGACCGACTTGCAGAGCAAATCTCAAATTAGCCGGAAGTTGGTCAGGGTTTACCCAGGCTAGAATACAGGACACCCTTTCCGACAGATACGAACACTCCACAACATAAGTTAACATACGTTATACGAGTTACAGTTCTCAAGGACGCACGCACACACAGACGCCACACACAGTCTCTTTTTCCTTTCTCTCAACTTTTCCGCCGCGTGTCGCGCGTACCCGCTGGCGGTGTGAAGCGCGTGTCCGCGCTATTCTCGCACACGTAGGGAACCTCGTGAATTAACCTGCAACATGTCAGCTGTTTGGAAATTCTTCAGCGTGTGCAGAAGATAACAAGTTTGCAATATGCAACACCTGCTACACGACACCAAAATCACAATTTTTTTGTTGGATATTGGATGTGAAAAGAAGGAAATGGTTCTAACATTGCACTTTAGATGTGTGTGAATTTCCCACACCAGGAGTAATTTATAAAGTTCTATTTTATAGTGATCCATTATCTGTTAAAAAAAAATGTCTATGTTCTGTGCAAAATGTTCTATTAAAGAAAAGATAGAAAATAAATATTTGCGTGTGCTGTAAAGTGGTTAGAAAAAATGAAATCTGAATCGGCTAAAATCAGTATCGGCTGGCCTAACTCAATGAAAATCGGAATCGAGCTAGAAAGTTTTAATCGGTGCATCTCTATTATGAATGTATATGAATTATTTCATTTGATTTAATAAAAGGGAGAGTCGAACAGAAAAGTCTTCTGCCTTTATTTAAAAGAACAGAGTTTCTATTTCCTGCTTCTCCATGTTTAGTTTGGACTCTGGGGACAGAAAACAGAGCTGTCACAGACGACTTGAGAGGTCTGGATGGGTCATAATGTAGCAGCACATCAGAAATGGATCTTGGCCCTAAACCGTTCAGTGCTTTATAAACCAACAGTAGATTCAATACTAGAAAATTTCGCAGGAAATTTTGACAGTGTGCCTACTACTTGGTGCACATCTGAATGAATAACACTGGCTAACAGTAAATCTGCGGATTGACATGTCCTGAAAAGAGAGCACAATACGGCCTACAGTAAACTGCCCTGCAAAGGCAAAAGACCTTAACTCGCTAGAGTGAGAAACTGAGAAAAATGACTTTAAAGTTTCCGTTTTGTCCAGACAAAAATATTATAGGTAGGACTCCCAAAATTTGACGATTAGTTGTTGTTATAATGAAGAAATGTTTGTATGCAAAAAATCTTAAGCTCAAAATTGACCTTTGACCCTTGTTTGGCAGTTACTGTACTCTGCCTTTGTATCATGTGCCAAAAATGAGGAGTCATGCAAAGGCAAAAGGCAGTAACTGACATATAATCAATATTTGCTTGCTGTTCACCATACTTACATCCATTATAAGAACACCTAACCAAGGTCTAGTCATCATTGTATTTGTTTTAAATTATACAGAAGACCTTTGGTTGTTCCTATTTAGTGCTATAATGATCAGGATAGTGCAGCAACACTAACAGTTAAACAGTATGACAGATAAGTTACTTCTCAGTACAGTATGTACAGTATGAAGTAGAATACAATAAATATTTTCTCAATAAAGATAATTTAATTATAATTGAATACAAAGGTATATAATATGCAAGATATACAGTAATAATTAATTAAACATTAGACCAAGACATTAAGGGCCCAATCTTGCACCCGGCGCAGCGCAAAGCCAGACGCAAGCGTCTTTGCTAGTTTAAGACCGACGCAGTTGTCAATTTCCCGTTCAGCGCCCACGTTGTTTAAATAGCAAATGCACCTGCGCCCATGGGCGTGCTGGTCTTACAGGGAGGTGTGTTCAGGTGCATTCTGGGCGTATTGCTATCTTGAGGCAGCGGGAAGTGATCGCGCCATTGACCAACAAAAACCTGGTCTAAAGTCAATAGCGCAGCATTTCATTGTTATTTTAACAGCAAATTAGTAAAATGTTCCTAGGCTCGTGCACAGGGCGCGCACACTATGCTTATTACACACACAGGGACGCCAGCTGCACACGCACATGCACAAGATTACAAATACAACGGTGCAAATCTGCCATCAGAATAGCAATGTGCCAAGGTACAAACACGCCTGGCTTTTAAAGGGAATGGGAGATGACACTGATTAGTAGTAGTGGTGTCAAATTTTTTTGTTGTTGTTTAGTAGCTAGCTCAGAGATTATCGCTAATGAAATTACTGATTTAGCAGGGGGGGTGGGGGGTTAACACTTTTGCAAGGCATGTATCCGTATCACATTCTTATTAGGGGCTGAGCACCCCTAAAGGTCTGATCCTTGAATCTCCCCTGGTTAAGGGCCACCAAACTGCTCAAGATGCACAGCGAACTCAGCGAACTCGACTTGGATTATAATTTTTTAATTCTGAGATAACAGACAGAGTCGACCGAAAAAAAGTTGGAATTACTTTTACCATTTGGATTTATGTAAGATCTGACATGAACACCTGCAAGAAGGAAATATGGCTCAAACACGTATGGATTGCTGTGGATACAGCTGCAGATGACATCGCTATGGCTTATATCTTCCATGGATTATATCGGATCGCATGGAATGGTAGGATGCCTGTGTATTTAATAATTGGTTTTTGGCGTCTGATGTGAGGGTCCGCCAAGTGAGGCGGTGTGTCAGCATCAACGTTAACGCTATGTGACACAGATTAAATGTAGCTCCGGGCTGTCACTGACATTGACAGATCTGAACCATTGCCACTTTATTTCAAAGATGTGTCGTGTGTATATTACGTGGTTTGGTGACAATTAAAGAGTGCCAAACTTTGACAGTATGACAAAGTCAGAGTACAGTAACGTCTCTCTTGATGCCTGGCTAAACAAAGTTAGAACACCTTAACTCAACTTCAGCAAAGAGCCCTAACAGCTGTTACGGCGTTCTGCTGTGGTTTCTCTTATGGTTTTGGAAATTGACTCACGATATTTATTCACATGATAAAGGAGGTCTCAAATACCCCAAAAATGACATTAATTCATTTTTGACCAAACATGATGTCATTGCATTTTGCCTTTGTAGGGCAGTAAAGAGTCTCCATGATAGGAGGAGTTTGGGTTTGGTTATTCAGAATTATTCAAGAAACTCTATTCAAACTTTAAAATGTTGGGGTAGTATTCAAATTTCGAATGTACAGACTCATAGTGGGGGATCCAACTGACTGAGTGAGGAGCAGCAGATGCAAATTTATTTTTACTTTGCTATACCATCCACAGTTTTAACTCTCATACATTTATTTTAAATTAAAATGTAAGGAATGTTGTGTCCTTTCTAACGATACGAACAGAGCCAAAAGTTTAAGTCCGGTTGGTTACATTTCTGCAACCGGCACAAACATTCCTACATTTTGGTCAAAAAAATTTAGGGAGAAAAAATTTACAATGTTGTGCCTTTATAACAATGTAATTATAATAAATTATTATTAAATGGTCGTCAGCATCTTTGAGAATAAGACCATAGGCGGCACTAGGCTATTTTTAGGGGTGCTAAAGCACCCCTAAAAATCATCTCAGCACCCCTGAAAAATAAAGTCCTTATTGTGATTTTGTGAAATCGTTTAGTGCTCAAACGTTATTACTTTTGCAAACCTGATTTTAGCGATGGAATAGGATAAATGACGAAAGGCTCAGCTCAGTTGTAGCCAAAGTCAACAGCCTATCTGCGATTCCCTGAACGAGGGCGCCTCAGCCTACTCTTCAGTCTGCGCAGAAGCTTTTGGGAATTTGGTCGTCAGAGTATGGCAACTTTCAACCACTGAAAAGGTACGGCCAATGGAGTTATTAAATCTAATCGAATGAACGCGTTAAGTAGGCTACAGGTGTAGTATTTGTGGAATTTGTCATAATTGCATGTCAACAATTGCATCAATCAACTTTTCATTAGGGGCTGAGCCACCCCAAAGGCAAGATCCTAGAATCGCACCTGAATAAGACACTAATTAAGGAGCTGAAGGAAACTAGATATGATCTTTTTCTGACTGACCTTGCATTTCCAGGAGGAGTGCTTTTTGGCACACTATCTCCAGCTTCCCTTGGTTTTCAATGTGCGCTGGCTTTTCAATGGAGAGGCCCACTTCGCCATCGCTCCTTCTCCTCTGTCCTATGTCCCTGAATTGTTCACTGACCACTCTGACAAGATGGACTTTGTCCAAAGAATCCATAATATAATCCGTCATAGCACATTGGTTTACATGTACCACTATGTCTCAAATCCGCCTTATCAGGATGTGTGTGACGTCATGTCTCTTATCCAGGGAGCTGATCTATGGCTAATTCAGGTTGACTTTGCATTTGAGTTCCCTCATCCCACCATGCCCAATGTCATCTACATTGGAGGATTTCAGGGTAAGCCCTCCAAGCCTCTTCCATCAGATTTAGAGGATTTTGTGTAGAGTTCCGGTGAACATGGGGTGGTCGTCATGACCCTGCGTACCCTGCTGAGCGACCTCGGCCCAAAAATATCGGAAATTATCGCCTCATCATTTGCCAATCTCCCTCAGAAGGGCGTGTGGCGACACGTCAGGAAAAGACCCATCACTCTGGGAAACAACGCCATGCTGGTTGAATGGCTACCTCATAATGAAGCAACCTGGAGACTGTTGAAACGAGTGAGGTCAGAATTAAATAGGATTTATTGCCAAGTAACACAAGGAATTTGCCTTGTGGTTGGTGCATACATAAACATATTAAAAGGAAATAAAGAATAAATGTAAAAGACACAATAACATAATCTCCCTATTCTCTTTGCTGAACTGTCTTTTTGCAACAACAAAAAAATTAAATTTTTCTTGCAGACTTTACATGTGATTAAACTGCATCATGATATAGTTTTACAATGTTATGTAGTTTCTTGACCTTTCTCGTAATTGTCATTATTATGTTGCAATAGGCCTTGAAGACATTTTGACTTTTCGTGTTATGTTATCGGTCTCCTGAATTATTAATCAGTGGTGTCTGCCCTTAGAAAAACATATTGGTCGATCCCTAAAGACATTATAATGAAGAGATTATTCATTATATTATTATTATAAGTCTTAGTTGCATTTTTTTTTTAATCAGGGCAGCAGTTTTCAGATGACATTTTGTGCTTACATAATTGCAAAAAGGTTCTCGATTGTTGTAGAAAGAAGAGGCTGATCTTTAATGCAATATCTACATTGCCCATTATAAGCAACCATTCATCCAATGTTCCAAAGGCACATTCTGTTTACTAATCTGATATCATTTTAAAAGGCTAACTGAGAAAACATTGGAGAACCCTTTTGCAATTATGTAAGCACATAATGTAATCTGAAAACTGCTGCCCTGTTTAAAAAAAACAATGCAAATGATCTCAGCTGGTATTCTGTCTATGGAGTGGAATGGAAATTTCTAAGTGACCCCAAATTTTTGACCAGTAGTGTGTATATATGTATATAACCTGCCAAGCCTCACTCGGTAGCTAAAACAGTGAGCTCAACACACAGGGTGAAAAGAGGAGCTGCAGCAATGTGCTGTACAACAAAAACATGGTGTTTTTTGAAAATGTAACCATGTAAACCTATTCTGGTACTACCTCTAAATACAATTATGAACTTAAAAATCAGCATAATATGAGCACTTTAAAATAAATAAATTAGTAAAAATTTAATATTTGGATTTGTCCTTCTTTGAGCCCCTCTTCTTGAATGGCCTATTATTAGGTCTATGACTGCTGAAAGAATGTAAAATACTCTGTATGCCAACAAAAAGTGCATTAAAAGTGAAGAGTGCAAAAGAGAGGATGGACCCACAACAAATGAATAATCATCTTAGACATAAGCCTAGTTCTTCAGGATGTGGCAGGTTCTTCTTTATGAAGAATAGCTTTTCTGATTGCTCACATGAAAGTCAGTTCCTTGTTATGAGAGTAGTAAGTTAGAGTGAAAATGACACATGCATTGACTAAGTGATGTCAGTAAGTGAGTGGTTAACCAAGGAGAGCTGGCAGTGAGAGTAAATTTGCATCAAGTGCTGCTGTGAGAAGAAGTGAGAAGTAAAAGAGATAGCACAGACGATGTAAAGTGGGTTAACAGTTAACAATAAAACAACAAGCTTCTCAAGACACAGTGACTTCATCTGTTGTCAATACTGCTGTTTCCCCTTATATATATTTATGGGTCAATAAAGACCATGCATGGTACTGGGCTGCGATCCCCAATTGCTATTTCTGTTTTGAAAGAAAACAATGACACATCAAGAGCTGTGGTTTATCTTAACTTCCTTTATTTGGATGACTTAGCATATGGTTATCACATCATGAAACACTAAGATCACAGCACAGATATACAGCAAAACTATTTTTTAGGCAAAGAAAGCAACTCATAAGAAAAAGACTGAAGATTTAATTTACATTGTAATCAATATGTGATGATAGCTATATAGTTATTACTATAGTATGTTAAAATCCTAACTCTTGGTGAACTTCATCTGCAGTTTGAGCCACAGGCACAGAGTTTGACAGAAACAACCGGCTGGACATCCGACGAGCTTGCTGGAGCAGCTGTCTGACCTGAGCAGGAATATCTTCATTTCCATGGAGGTAAACCAGAGGGTTGAGAGCACTGTTCAGACACACAAGGCCACGACTTATCTGATGAGCAATGTAGACTCCATTAGACCATTCACGGCATATCTTCTGTTTTTGCAGAACTCTTGACCAGAGGTTGAGGTTCTTCAGTACATGATAGGGGATGTAACAAACAGAGAAGAGAAGAATCACGATGAACAACAACTTCAAGCATCTCTGTTTCAGTACCTTGTCAGTGGCATTTGTGCGGCAGAGAACGACAATCACATGTGCATAGCAGCCCAGTGTGATGAGCAATGGGATACAAAACCCAGTGAATGTCCATCCAAGGCTGTATTTCAGGTAATCATCCACATGTATCTTATGGGTAGTATCATAACATTTCCCAGGCTTGTTTCCAAATGTTTTGCTGTAGAACATGTCTGGAAGACTTTGAACGCTTACCAAGAACCAAACCATGACTGAGATCCCCACAGAGTGAGTGACAGTTATTCTTCCCATCACTCTCATTGGATGGACAACAACCAGGTACCTGTACACACTTATACATGTAAGGAACCCAATGCTGCCATATAAATTCAGGTTGAAGCAGAATCGTGTTATCTTGCAGAATGTGTCTCCAAAGATCCACTTGCTCTTCATAAAGTAGTACACCACCAAAAAGGGGAGTGTGAGCAGGTACAGAATATCAGCAAGTCCGAGGTTGAGAACAAACACATTAACGATACCCAGTTTCTTCCATTTCTGCAGCAAAGACTTCAATCCCCATCCATTAGCTAGCAGACCGATGATGAAGACTAAGATGAAAACAGGAGGCAGGAATCTGTGTTCAAAGTCAAAGCTGATGCGAGCACAGGAGGAGTTATTCATTCTGTCTTCTGAAAAGAAATTAGTTCCTCTGTGGGTGATATGGCTTATGAGATGTGGAAGATAATGTGAACTACTATTTGTTTAAAAAAGACTTCCGCTTTCAAGCAGCCTTGTGGTGAGACCACAGTGTTGCAGACGAAGGCAGCTGGTGATGCATATACAAAACAGTACTTGATGGGCAAACCAACCAGCACTACTTTATTTAAACAACTATGTATTTAAGAAGAGCGAGACAATACGATCCAAGATTCAAGTTACAAACATGAGAAGATCGTGACTCTGACTGAGTTCTTTTTAACTCTATCCTCCCAGCCACTACCAAGCATGTTAACTACTTGAACATACATTTTGCTCTCCTTTCCTTCTGGCCAGCAAATTTCTCAATGACTCTGATTAAAGTCACTCATCTCAATAACAAGTCTCTTTTCCATGGACAGCATGGCTAGTGCATTCAGCCTCTCCTGGGTCATGGCAAGCTGCACCCGGAGGAGAATCTTTAAGAAACCAATTAATGTAGATATCAGCTTCAGGTCACATGCTTGCCAAAAGTTTAAGGACTTACATAGACATTCATTTGTCCAGCGTCCCTGCTCATGAAACTGCATGAAACATAGAAAATATTTAAAGGTGCTCTAAGCGATGTTGGGTGATGTCACTTCTTGTTGACATTCAAAGTATTTTCAAACAAAACAGAGGCTAGATTGCCCCTCCCTCCTCCTCATCCCCTCCCCTCCCCCTTCCGCGCACTAACCCCCAACCCCAAATCCTTCTTGTCGGTTATTGGCTGGAACCCTGTTTATGTTTCGTGGTGCAGTTTTTTGTTTTTTTTTTAAAACCTCTTTTTATTGAGAAATCTTCTCTAGATGTAAAAACAGCATTACATCCTAAAGCCATTCAGCTGCATTTGGCGGGGCGCTTGATTTCCAAAGTAGTAAAATACGCCTATGTGCCAGTAAAGAGACAAATGCTATGATGTTGTGTTGATTTTGCGTCAAGTTTGTTCCTTTATCTGGTACACCAAATATGGCAATTGTAGTGCATGGTTCTAAAGCCGTCCCAAGCACTTCAGACAGTACATCAAATATAGTTGACCAGTATCGTGCTAGTTTATGGCATGACCAAAACGTGTGTCAAGTCTGCCACATTAACATGACATCTTACACATTTGCTATCAACATTAGGATAGAATTAGGATATCTTAGCTCTACACCAGTGTAGGCGGTGAACAACTTTGAATTGAATTAGATCCACTCTTGCACAGGAAGTGCTATTGTTCATTCTTGTTAGAGCTTAACTCCAAATGTCTTCTGAGATTTCAGTTCCAAGTTCCTTTTCCCACGCAGTTTTGATCTTCTCTATCCTGACATCATCAAGTAACATAATCATTGAATAGGAATGTGCTGTGAAACCTTTCAACCCAGAAGGAACTTCCAAAAGTGAGTCCACTAGGGATTTCTCCGCGAGAGCAGGAAATTGTGAGCTATGACTCTTAGCAAATTGGCAGGCTTGAAAGTAACAGAACAAGTCAGTTTTTTGAAGGTCATAGTTGGAACTCAAGTCATCGAAACTAGAAAATATGGCATTCCTGTAAAGATCACCAAATCTGTGATCCCTTTCCTGTGCCATCCTGCAAAGGCCCGGTCTAATTTGGCTGGTAAAAATTTGCGATTGTTACACAGCGGGCTCTGAATCAAAAGTGTTCCCTTCGTGTTAGCATGCCCTCTAAACTGAGTCCATATTCTGAGAGTGGAGTGGTCATACTGGGTTAGATGTAAACTGAAACACCTTGACAGGGAGGCTAGATGTGACCAGAGCATGTAGAGAGGTTGACACACATGACCTGCTCTCCAACTCGCACCAGGCTGAATCTGGAGATTGCACCCAATGTGTTATTTTGTGGAGGTTTGCTGCCCAGTAATAGCTCCTAAAATTAGGGAGGGCCAACCCACCTACTGCTCTTGGTCGCTGGAGTAGGTCTTTACCTATCCTAGGAATCTTATCGTTCCATATGAATCTTGAAATGAATGTGTCTGACGGAAAAAGGATTTTGATAAGAAAATAGGGAGACATTGAAACAAAAACAGAAACCTTGGTAATATATTCATTTTGACACAGTTCACTCTGCCAGCTAAGGCCAAATGTAAGATATGCCACCTTTGTAGATCTGATTTAAGTTTGGCAATGAGTGGGAAAAAAGTTCCCATCGAAAGGATCTTTGAAGACAGGAGTTATATTAGTGCCCAAATATTTAAAACCTGACCTTGATATATGAAATGGTAGAGCACGATCTAGGATCTTCCTCGCTGATTCATTTACAGGCAAACGTTCGCTTTTTGATAAATTAAGTTTGTAGCCAGAAATCTGTCCAAAAGTGTGCAGCAGTGTAAGTATTTCATTGATACCTAACAGTGGGTCTGATATATAAAGCAACATATCATCCGCATAAAGGGATAGTTTATTTTCCACTCCCCAGGGTGAGGGATAATTCAGTTCTATTGCTAATGTAAATAAAAGTGGGCTAAGTGGGCAACCTTGTCTGGTGCCTCTAGATAAGGGAAAACTTTGTGAGCGGAGCTGGTTTGTGACCACCGATGCTTGTGGGGAGAAGTAAAGAAGTTGGATCCACTGGCTAAATGTTTTACCAAAACCAAATTGTTTCAACGCAAAGAAAATATAATCCCATTCTACACGGTCAAAAGCTTTTTCCGCGTATAATGACCCCACAACTTCTGGTAGGACATTAGGCGAAGGACTGTAAAGTACATTTAAAAGATGTCGCACATTAGAAAACAAATAACGCCCTCTAATGAAGCCCATCTGGTCGGTTGAAATCAGGCATGGCAAGGGTGCTTCCAGTCGCATCGCTAACAGTAGTTGGTCAGATTTACGTAGGTGAGTTTCCTGAAGGAATATAATATCAGCTTTTAAATTCTTAAGGTGGGTAAATATTTTATTATAATTATATTTTTGAATAGCCAGCATAGAGTCCTCATGTTCAGGACCAGCAGAAATGCCGGCCTTCCTCTCAATACTTCCGAGTGTAAAACGCCTCAGTCTCCGACGGTGTCTCAAACATCAGTGTATCCCCTCCATAAGACACTCCTAGGCGCGCAGGGTAGAGATGCCTGAATTGGATTCCCTTCTGATACAGGACTGATTTGACATTCTTAGAGAGGTTGGCACTGAGGTGAGGATATAGTCTTAGTGCATGTCCCTTATACTGCATCTCATTCTGTCTAGCCCAGCGTAGTGCCTTCTCCCGGTCTTAATATTTGTGAAAAGCAACGATGATGGCTCGAGGTGGCTGCCCATCTTTGGGTTTCTGCATTAGAGCGCGGTGCGCCCGGTCTAGTTCAGGCGGTGTGGCAAACACCTGGTTCCCCATCATGTCCTTCAATAGCGTAGAGATGAAGAGGTTTGCCCTCAAAGAACGGTTCTCCAAGTCGTCGATGTGGTCTACCAGTGTAGCATTCGCAGCCTGTAGTTCAGAGACGGCTTTTTCCGCTTTAGAGAGGGCTTCTCGCCTGCAGTGATCTTCACAGACGTAACTCTTTATCCCAGTGTATCCACCATTTCCCGAAAGCTAGCTATAGATGACTGGATAGGCGCCAGAGATGCTTGAATCAGTGTAGCCATGTCTTCTTTGAGATTTCCGCGTTGCTTTTCCATTTCTGCTGTTAGCATCACAGCGAGTTCACTACTTGCTGTAGCCGACGCCATATTAGCCACTTTGCTACTCAGTGTTGGTTTCTTCTGCTCTGTATCTCCTCTGGTCTTTTGAGAGCTCGGCATGTTCCGAACGTGCAATTTCGGTAACAAATGAGAGAAAATAAATCAACTGAAACTATTAACTCGACGCCAGTACATATATTAGAGAGTTTTATCACAGCCAGTTTCCAACTGGGAACCCAGAAATTCTGCGTTTAACTTTACATATCTATCAAGATAACATTACGTGTATTTGTATGTGACATAGGCCTAATACTTTCCCCTTGGTAGTATAGCATATGAATTTCCATGAACACAATTCTAAAATGCATGAGACATAAAGGCATCTGTTATCGGTTGATAACTCAAACTTGCCGAGAACCTAGACACCCGTATTGATTACATGACTCATGCATTAGGCACGGTTACGGTGTTGTTCAGTAGTCTGGTGCACAGTCTACTGGTGACAGCCTACCTATCACGTAACAAACATTTAACTTAACATAACTACTAAGATAACATGACGTGCATTTGTATGTGATATCCATCAATAATGTAGTCTATTAATTTGTATGTACACAATCATCTAAGATGCACGAGAAATAATGGCTTCTGCTATCGGTTGATAAGTCAAACTTGCCGAGAACCTAGACAGCCGTTTGAATATAACTCATGCAGTACCCTTGGTTACGGTCCTTGCGGTCTCGTTCAGTAGCCTGGTGCGCAGTCTCCTTGTGACAGCCTAGCCTAGCTACCACGTAGCAACATTCACTTTTCTAACATTTAACTTAACATAACTACCAAAATAACATTCGTGTATTTGTATGTGATGTAGGCCTACTGTACTTCCCCATCGATAATGTGTGAATTGCCGGGACACAATCCTCTAAGATGCACCAGAAACAAGGCTTGGTTAATAACTCAAACTTGCCGAGAACAAAGACACCGCTTGATTACATTAGACTCGAGCGGTTGCACGGTTACATTAGAGTCAAGCTGGCCGGCCGGTTGCACGGTTACATTAGAGTCGAGTGGCTGGCCGGTTGCACGGTTACATTAGAGTCGAGCGGGCCGGCAGGTTGCACGGTTACATTAGAGTCGAGCGGGCCGGCAGGTTGCACGGTTACATTAGACTCGAGCGGGCCGGCCGGTTGCACGGTTACATTCGGTCTCGTTCGGGTCTAGGCATTAGTAGCTCATTTCCTGATTGATTCTAGCACCACCACTCCAGTCCAGTGGAGGCGCTAATGAGTTAGATTACAACACACACAGTAGCAGAAGAATACCAGCTACACAACGGCCAACCATTGACATATATATAATGGCAACGGCACGAATGAAGTAAAAGAAAAAAACAGGAGTGAGTCGGTTCATTGACGTATGGCACTCGATTCTCCCGGCTCAGTGACACGAGTCAGGTTAATTAACCGGCTCTTCGGTCAGTTCGTCAACACTAGTGCCCGGACCCAGGTTGGGAACCACTGCTTTAGTCTATGTCTATTTAGGTTTTTTATGGCACACGTCACTTATACATTTTGCACTTGCGGTGGCGTCTTGAGTAAACTGTTTACATATTTGTTGTATGTGTTATTGTTTTATACATTGTGAATACATATTTCTGAAATTATATGATTTTTTTTGTTGTTATTATTACACAATACTTTTTCTGACCTTTTTGAATCTTGGCCCTGACAAATAACCCATATTACAAAGACTAAAACTAATAAAAACTAAAACTAAGCATTTTCAAAAAATAAAAACTAAACTACACTAGCAAACCCGCTTTTAAAACTAATTAAAACTAAACTGAATTTGAAAACAAAAAGTCAAAACGAAATAAAAATAAAAACTAATGAAAAATGCAAAACTATAATAATTAATTTTAACATTTATATTACTTTATTCATAGTCTGTATGTAACATTAACCGTAACCTCTGAGCAACGTTAAAGGCTGAAAATATAATATATTTACTGTAATAAATCCAAAAATGACCCCAATGCTTCATCAGATATTAAGGAAACATGCTAAGTTGAAATACTATTTTTTCTGACAACAATGCTAATGCCAGTATTTTCACCTTTTGAAATTTCCATTCCGTGACAGAATTTCATTTGGTGTTTTGACCTGTGTGTTGTTATCAACTGTCCAGTTTGACAGCCAGTCCGGGTTGCCAGATATATCTGTAATAAAGTAAACCCAGCGCACTATAGCTGTAACATTAGTAGAGCCATGAAAGCAGCAAACAAACAAACAGGATAAACGGAGATAGATTGTACCTGACCCAAAAAAAAAAAAAAAAATCAAGCTTCTCATGACAAAGTGACTTCATCTGCTGTCAATACTTTCCCCATCTGGGTGTAACTATGTATATATATATTTATGGGTCAATAGAGACCATGCATGGTACTGGGCTGTGATCTTTAATTGGCCTGCACTATGTGATCCTTATTTCTGTTTTCAAAGAAAACAATGACACATCAAGAGCTGTGGTTTACATTTCAAAATTTCACTTTATGAGGTTTTTTAACATTAATATGCTTTCCCCCAGCCTGCCTATGGTCCCCCAGTGGCTAGAACGGGTGATGGGTGTAAACCGAGCCCTGGGTATCCTGCTCTGCCTTTGAGAAAATGAAAGCTCAGATAGGCAGATCTGGAATCTTCTCCTTATGAGGTCATAAGAAGTAAGGTTACCTCCCCTCATCATTGCTTTCAAACGAGCAAAGTGTCAGTTGGTCAAGGCCACACCCCCAACCTCCACCTCTCTCTCCTCCTCAATAGCTTCAGACACAGAAATGGCACATACTAAGGAAAGCTCATTGTGGGACTGGCTCCAGTTGCTGTAATTCTGCACCAAGGCTGAATTTCGGGAAAGAGACTTCAGATACAGTATTAGGGGACCACTAAGGTCTATATAAAAGAGACTTCAGATACAGTATTAGGGGACCACTAAGGCCTATATAAAAGAGACTTCAGACACAGTATTAGGGGACCACTAAGGTCTATATAAAAGAGACTTCAGATACAGTATTAGGGGACCACTAAGGCCTATTTAAAAGAGACTTCAGATACAGTATTAGGGGACCACTAAGGCCTATATAAAAGCATCCAAAGAGCACAATGCCATGGGACCTTTAACTTCCTTTATTTGGAAGACTTAGCATATGGTAATCACATCATGAAACAAAAAGATCACAGCACAGATCAGAACGGTAGTAATGAGACCGAATAATAACTAAAGTTTTGGGGCCTCATTTTGGTGCCTGACTTTACACTACATTTGACAGCAGGTAATCGTTAGCCTACCTTTAGCTAGCAGCTGGATTAAACATGGTTAAAATGCTGACAGCTAACATTAAACAGTGTAAAGTGTGACTGTATTTCACTGTAGAGGATTCCAACACCGGGACGTAACAGTCTGCTCTGGAGCGCAGCAGCTGCCGTTGTCAGAATTAAACACAGACAGCACGTTCACTTAAAACAGGTAGCCTCGTGGTGCATTCAAAGTTATTATAAAATACCCTTTTCCCATCTGGAGGTTGTTTTTGTTGTTTAACAGCAATTTGCTGGTGAAATAAGTTATTGTTATAATTTATAGATATTACATTATTATTAAATCATTTAATTTTGACCATATGGTCTTAGCAATAAACAAGCCATTCTTTAATGTCGCCGACTGTTGTTTAGTACCCTTCTTCTTTTTTCCTTCTTTTTTTTAACTTTATTAAAAAGTATCAGTTCAGGCACCGGCACCGTTTTAAAAGTATCGCTTTAGCACCAGTATCGAAAAAAAACAAAAAAACGATACCCAACCCTAGCACAGATGTACCACAAAACTATTTTTGAGGCAAAGAAAGCAACTTATAAGAAAAAGACTGAAGATTTAATTTACATTCTAATCAATTCACACTAGTAGTTGTGATGATAGCTATACAGGGCTCTAGAGTGCGGCCAATTTGGTCTGCCTCTCCACGAACAAAGCGATGACGTTTATATGAATATGGTTTAATGTTGCGTTACATGAACCATTCCTTCTGTATAGCCGTGCCTGTGTTTGGATCTCTCCTCCGCGCAGCCCCGCCCCGCCCCTATTCACTCACACAAGGCTCCCTGCAACATGGAGAGACCACAGCGCCGGTCCAAACTGCTGACATTTGTCTACAGTTTTAATTGTTATTAACACAGCTGTATATTGTTAAGTATGAGAGGGAAACCTGTATTGGTACCAGTGTTTCCGCTGGTAACTCTGTTATTGTGGCCGCCACGGCGAAAAACACGTTTAGAAGTTATTAAATGCAACTAACTTCAGTTCGTTGAGTAATGAGACGGAGCCTGCTGGACCTGGGCAAGAAATGTGACCCATGGCCAGAATATCATAGTTCATAAAAATGCAGCGCAGTGATGATACAGACATTTCATAGCCTACAAAAGACGTGTAACGCCGCTGACCCACCAAAGTGCATTTGACCTGTGCTGGACCCATTTATAATGAGTCAGTTGTCACTGTTTTTTTTTAGTTTTTTTTAAGATGGAAATTGGATTGATTGGATTAAGAGGAAAAGGGCCACAGGTCGGAATCGAACCTTTATATACCAACTGAGCTATCCAGGCTTCCTCTTTCTCTTTCAATCAGTCTGTTTTTGTTGTTGAAAACAAGTGAAGAAGCTTTCTCAGAGATATATATTTTTTTAATATATCCTAGGCTATTTATTTCAGATAACTTTCATTTACATGTGTTGCAGCTGTATATTTTCAAACTGGTAAGGCAAACCCTGTCTTTGCATTTTATTTTAATCCCAATCTGTTTTAAAACTGAACATTTAGCCCACTTTGTAAAAAATACAAAAAAAAAAGTGAGAAAAAAAAAAAAGTTAGGCGCACCAGTGCTACAAAAGTTAGTCTGGAGCCCTGCTATAGATTTATTACTATAACAGTTCATGTTAAAATCCTAACTCTTGTTGAATTTCATCTGCAGTTTGAGCCACAGGCACACGGATGAACATCTGACGAGCTTGCTGGAGCAGTTGTCTGAGCTGAGCAGGAATATCTTCATTTCCATGGAGGTAAACCAGAGGGTTGAAAGCACTGTTCAGACACACAAGGCCACGACTTATCTGACGAGCAATGTAGACTCCATTAGACCATTCAGGGTATATCTTCTGTTTTTGCAGAACTCTTGACCAGAGGTTGAGGTTCTTCAGTACATGATAGGGAATGTAGCAAACAGAGAAGAGAAGAATCACGATGAACAACAACTTCAAGCATCTCTGTTTCAGTACCTTGTCAGTTGTATTTGTGCGGCAGAGAACGACAATCACATGTCCATAGCAGCCCAGTGTGATGAGCAATGGGATACAAAACCCAGTGAATGTCCATCCAAGGCTGTATTTAATGTAATCATCCACATAGATGTTAGAGGTGGTATCGAAGCATTGCTCAGTGTTGTTTCCAGATGTTTTGCTGTAGAATATGTCTGGAAGACTTTGAACGCTTACCAAGAACCAAACCATGACTGAGATCCCCACAGAGTGAGTGACAGTTATTCTTCCCATCACTCTCATTGGATGGACAATAGCCAGGTACCTGTACACACTTATACAAGTAAGGAACCCGATGCTGCCATATAAATTCAGGTTGAAGCAGAATCGTGTTATCTTGCAGAATGCGTCTCCAAAGATCCACTTTCTCTCCATAAAGTAGTACACCACCAAAAATGGGAGTGCGAGCAGGTACAGAATATCAGCAAGTCCGAGATTGAGAACAAAAACATTGATGATGTTTAGTTTCTTCCAGTTGTGCAGCAAATACTTCAATCCCCATCCATTAGCTACTAGACCAATGACGAAGACTAAGATGTAAACAGGAGGCAGGAATCGGCCTGTAAACTCAAAGCTGATGCTATGAAAAGAGTTGTTCTTCATTCTGTCTCCCTAAAAGCAGCAAATACTTTGAAGCAAGTGCGCTATGGTGCAGGGAACAGTTAAAGTGAATGAGGAAATATGTCTTTAGGAGGTAATTTCCTGTGAAATTTGCATTATTCTTAGAATCTTATCACCTATATGGTGCCCAAAAGGAACTGGGGTAATTTATCTTTTTAAATCGCTTCCTGTAGAAGTTCCGTTATTCTCAGAATCTTATCATGATTCACGTTTAAACCGAACATTTAAATGTGGTCTTCCAAGACGGGTAGAGCCAATGATAAAATTTAAATAAAAAATTTAAGCTAGTTTGTTAATACAAGTGGGACTGAACCTAACTATTAAAAAGTAGTGTTGACATTTCACTTATCATATGGTAATATTAACCAGTGCAACAACAGAATTAATTTGGTATGTTCCTGTACTGTCTTGTTGTATTTAACTCATCTCAAGACATTTTCTTTAAGACTAGTCTTCCTTTCAAGTGATATTGTAAGTTGTTGCATGTTTTATGGTTTATCTCTAAATGAAATAAATGGGATGGACCGATGCCAGTATCGGGTATTGGTCCAATGCCGTGCGCATGTACTACTCGTAATCATAAAATTACACCGATACTACCACACCCTATACCACCTCATAGCATCGTGACATTAACTTCTCCGTCGAGCAGGTAGGCTATAGGCGGCGGAAGAAGAGTAGTTCCAGCCGTTTAGAGATTTTTTGGCTATAAATATAACAGTGGCTCTTACCCAATACATAGTCAGTATCAACGACAATTCCTACCTGTGAAATAAGACAAATCAGTCAGTTTTTTTGTGGTCTAATTAGATCAGAAATCTTTAGATTCAGATTTGGCTCCCCATCCTGTCACATTCAGGTTTGTTGGAAGATACCACCCCGATAAACTTGTCATCTAGTGCCATCATCAGAACAAATCTTTTATTTGTTCACTTTGGTTTATGACCAAACCGATGATGACATTCTTTCATCCTCAGATGCAGTTTGTTAACTAGAGCTGTCAATCTTCCTCTATAATACCATTCGAATTCCATTTGATATTTTTTTTTAATATTCAAATAATATTTGAATATTTAATGCTCAATTGCAAAGAAATAATATATACTAACTACTCAGGCTTATGCATTGTCGGTGGCATTACAAACATGTCGTTGTTTTTATATGTTCCTGCAGTTGCAATCAGATAAGCCCATACAGTTTGCATCCTGTTTATTTGTACACGTTCACACTATGAACTTCCTGTTTCAATCCAAAGAGATAATGTATAGCACTGAGCCCCCGATCACAAAACACGGTCCTGTTCTCTCAACAAACTTTTCTGAAAGTGAAACGTGACATTTTCAAATAATAATAATAAATGAATTTCCTTTGTTTAATTTGAGCCCTTATGAGCATGTTAATAGCAATATGACCATGACATAGATAAAACCAGGCATGAAAACAGGTCAGGGGTGAGAAGGATATTACCCCTCTAGGGGGGTTGGGGGCATGCTCCCCTGGAAGAAAATTTTAAATATTCCATATTTTAAAAGCATCAATCTGATGCATTTTGAGAAGCATTTTTTGCCAACCAACTATGTAATATTTCAATATGCACTCATTAAAGTTAATTTGACTGGCAAAACAATAATAAAATTCATAATTTTTAAAGACTAAAACGTTTTGGATCAATTTTTACTTCTTCCAACCATATGTTAAATAAAGAGTCAATGTGGATTTACATATTGCAATAATATCATAATCCTACAATTAATCATTGTGAAAACTAAAATGTATTACTTTGGCCAGGTCATCATCAAAAAAGCGAATTAGTACATTCAAGATTTTGTCCATGTTGATATTAGCTGCTTTATTTACATTTATTAAAAACGTTGCATTGTTTAGCTTTTCATATAGCTAGACTTCTAGACTCTGGGACAAGGCCGTTATGTTTAAATACCTGCCATGCTGATTCCAAACAGACAGCTTTGTCAAGGCAGTTTGGGCTTCAGATAGCTTTTACAAATCATGTTCCGCTATGAACGTACACACGTATTGTTTGTATCACGGTCGGTCAGTAAAGGCGCAGTCGCAGTCTTAACGGTAGCCGTCGTTGCCGGTAACGTACTCGTATGACAGAGTGCACGGGCCGAAGCTTTGTGATTAGCATCTAATGACTAGCAAGCACTGTCTTACCGCTGCTGACGTCCAAAACATGCGCTGCAGAAGCAAGCACCCGGCTCCCTCAATTTGGAAACCAAGTGCTAAACGGCTTCCCGTCTCCACCCTTTTCTTCTTGTCCTCTATTCATGCCCAGTGCCATTTGTTTTAACTCCTTTCTCAACTAAAGCTGTCTATGGTATCTACATGCTCCAAGTTTGATAAACTTTGCCTCCATTTTTTTTAGCCGCATTAACATTTTGGCAAAGACCCGCCCTACTTTGCATCTGATTGGCTAGAACTCGTTTAATTGGTTGGTGGAACTCATTTCATTGGTTGGTGGAAGTTAAATGATTGGTTAAATCCATAGACAGTATGGTTAAATCCAGCGCATCAAAACAAATCCCATATGGACTTTTTAATTTATTTATTTTTCTAAAATAGTCATACGCCAGAAATCGGGCACCAGGCCCGAGTACTTACACCCCCCCCCTTAAACATTAGGCTCGTTCGAGATGAGCCAGATCTGCGCAGAATCGATCACCGGCGATCGGCGCCCATGCATGCCGGTTAGATTTGTGTTTGACTTGATCCCGATTTGCTCTGACGTCATGCACACGTGGGCAACGATAACCTCACGAGACCAAGGCGGCTGCAGTTCTGAGACACAGGTAGCGCAGTTGCTTTTCACCAACTGCAAGAGTCAGGCAGACACAGGTGGACCCAGTGCATGCTGGGAAACGCCGGCCTCTCAGCTGATCGAACAGCTGATTGGTTCTGAATCGACTCAACAAGATGACGTTTTATATAAACTTTTTATTGATTTTGAATTGGAGGGATTTTAACTGCGATTTGTCTGATTTAAAAGCTTACTGTGTACAGAACACATGTTGTGTGACTGATAGTTATGTTTAGAAGTCAGAGAGACTAAATCTGTTCAGATTACAGATCATCTACAGTCTGTTGGTAATTAAAATCAGCAACAGATCACATGTAGAGAATCTTGACAGCTAATCTGTCATAATAAAAACAACTGGAGAATGTGTACGTAAGATGATATATGGGTCTGATAACATTTTATTAAATCGGAATTGGACCACCAGTGTTTCTGTCACTTCCTGTTCAGCCTGAAGGCTGCTGGAAATGGCTGAAAACTGTCCGACTTGAGAGCGGACTTTTATCACCGCCCCCGGCTGCTGCCGCCTGCTCTCGTCTACTTTTTCATCTCGAACAAGCCTATTTTCTCATTGAATCTACACGATTCACGTAAGTCACCTATTTTGGTTTCAAAACGGCGAATTTCGCTGAAACGTGAGTGATTTTCAGGTCTGTAAAACCCTTGACCCAGAACAAGATGATGCAATACAATAATTCAATTTCATTCAAATACTTGGACAATTCGACCAGTGGAATGCATGACAGCTTTATGAGCTTGCTGGAGCAGCTGTCTGAGCTGAGCAGGAATATCTTCATTTCCATGGAGGTAAACCAGAGGGTTGAGAGCACTGTTCAGACACACAAGGCCACGACTTATCTGATGAGCAATGTAGACTCCATTAGACCATTTACGGCATATCTTCTGTTTTTGCAGAACTCTTGACCAGAGGTTGAGGTTCTTCAGTACATGATAGGGGATGTAACAAACAGAGAAGAGAAGAATCACGATGAACAACAACTTCAAGCATCTCTGTTTCAGTACCTTGTCAGTGGTATTTGTGCTGCAGAGAACGACAATCACATGTCCATAGCAGCCCAGTGTGATGAGCAATGGGATACAAAACCCAGTGAATGTCCATCCAAGGCTGTATTTAATGTAATCATCCACATAGATGTGAGAAGTGGTATCGAAGCATTGCTCAGTGTTGTTTCCAAATGTTTTGCTGTAGAACATGTCTGGAAGACTTTGAACGCTGACTAAAAACCAAACCATGACTGAGATCCCCACAGAGTGAGTGACAGTTATTCTTCCCATCACTCTCATTGGATGGACAATAGCCAGGTACCTGTATACACTTATACAAGTAAGGAACCCAATGCTGCCATATAAATTCAGGTTGAAGCAGAATGGTGTTATCTTGCACAATGTGTCTCCAAAGATCCACTTGCTCTTCATAAAGTAGTACACCACCAAAAAGGGGAGTGTGAGCAGGTACAGAATATCAGCAAGTCCGAGATTGAGAACAAACACATTAACGATGCCCAATGCCCGATGTTTCTTCCCTCTGCGCAGCAAAGACTGTAATCCCCATCCATTAGCTGCCAGACCAGTGATGAAGACTAAGATGTAAACAGGAGGCAGGAATCTGTGTTCAAAGTCAAATCTGATACCTTGACAAGATGCGTTCGTCATTGTCTTCTGGACAGTTAGTACAGCTCCTTCTCTTGCTGGGTGTGAGAAAGAATAGCTAGAAACAGAGTCAAAGCATCTGTGGTTCAGAGAATATTTCCTGTTGTATGCCTCACCCTTGACATACGTTTGAGTTCCTGCACTTGCTGGTATCCAGGAAACAACACGGGTTGGCTGGTTTGTCAGATTCTTTTTAATTGAAAATACTAAATTAAAAGTCATCTACAGGAACCCATGCTGAGCCCAAGTAACAGCTTACACTACAATTACAGGTTTATGGGCCCTATTTTAACGATCTGAAACACAAGTATCAAACGCCAAACGCAAGTAGGTTTGCGGGCGGATCTCGGCAAATCTAAAATGGGTTGGTCTGAAGTAGCTACATTACTCATAGGTGTGGTTTGGAGTAACGTGCAATAAACCGATCAGAGCGTTATCTCGCATTCCCTTTAAAGGTAGGCGTGCTTGTTCTATGGCGGACTGCTATTATAACGGCGGATTTGCTAGGCGCAGGCTCTTAATACATCCATGGGCGCATGCCAGGAGCGGTTCATTGCCGAGGAGACCGACGTTTACTATTGATTTTTCTTTTTGACAAAATGTAAATAAAGAAATGTCACAAAAACATACTTTCCAATGTTTTGGGCTCACTCTCAATGAATCATGAAGTTATGAATGCATGGTGATATTTTTGCAACATAGTCTAACATTAGACCGAGATTACCTCACTACAGACATTGCAACTCTTCTGTCTATCCTCTCCCGTGCTGCTGCTGGGGCATTTGGGGTAAGTGGCATCGGCACATGCAGTTCAACATCACATCTCCTTAAGTCCTCTAATATTTCCTCATTTATATCATCAACACATCCATGATTCATTGAAATGTTGTGTGTGTAAAAATGTTGTATTTATGTATGGTTTGCAAAAATGGGAACTGCTAGGTCTGTGAGATGAGAGGAGCAAAGTGTGTGCACACTCTACATTACGGCCAAGCATGGGCCCTTAAAATAGCATCTGAATAACGTGCCACTGACTTTAGACTAGGTTTTTCCTGGTCTGTGGCGGAATTGTTTTCTCAAACTGCAAAATAGCACTAAGGAATGTTTGCGGCGGAAAACGACTACTCTTTTTGCTGAACCGCCCCGGGAGCGCAAGTTCATTTCCTAATTTACTGACGTGGAGGGAAAAGTCCTCTGTGCAGCAGGTGCAAAATAGGAATGATACATGCGTCAGTGTATAAATTCAATTGCACTGAATGCAAGATAGGGCCCTCTATGTGCTTGTGCTGCCTTAGATGTAGATTTTCTTTCCTTTTCTGACACCTCTGACAAAACCTTATGAGAAATAGAAACTGAATGTTTAGCTATATTTGGTAACCTATGCCTTTAGTTAGCACCATTTCTAATGTGAGAGGTTTAAATATTTATGGTATGCCTATTATATTTCTGTGTCATGAAGCCCTAAGAAGCAGCCAGCTTGTAGTTATTCAGATAAATTCTATCAAGATAAAGTTTATATCAAGTTTTTACAGAAATAAAATACAATGTTTACACTTCATAGTTTGTAGTTTGTGTATTAGAGACAAGTGTCAGATTTCTTTCTCTAAAAACGTTATATTTGGTTAGAAAACGTAAGGTACTTTCTGTTGCAGCTGCTCAACAGTGAGCTGATGGTATCTTGGTACCGTATGTTATTGGACTGTTTATTATAATCCTCTTGTAATATCCTATTGTAAAATAAATCCTTTGAAAGAAATAAAGCTATTGCAATGCCCTCATCCCTAGCAGTAGATTATTTTGTCCACAAGATGTCAGGATGTCTCATCTGGAGTGACTGAGGCAAAGTGCATGCTTATGTGCAGAATTGTACAGATATCAAAAACAAAAAGCCATTAATAGTAATACTAGTCATTCATTTGGCTTAATGTGTTTTATGGTATACCAAAAATGACTTCTGTGGTGGTGTGCATTTCTGTGAGCATAACATTTAACAGCTCATTTACAAAAGGAAGAAACGCACCGCACAGTACTTATTGATGAATGAAGTGAAATGTTGGGAAAAGCTCCGTACAGCATGACTATAGAAATCTGTGAATACTATAATATGAAAAAATATAAATCAAAAAACTTTGAGAGCAAAAAATGCAAGACATATGTAAGGTATTGAGACATGTTTTACTATACGTAAGAGACATCCGTCCAGAATTATTTACAACAAAACAGAAAATAAAGAAAGAAGTGCAATATCGCAAGACTACAAACACAAAAATAAAACTGTACAAGCGAAGAGTTGCACTGCATCATGTCAGAAAACATTATCTGTCAACACAAGGGTTGGAGTCATTCTGTGGAAGAACTTTCTATCAAACAAACACATTTTTAAGACATTGACATGTTGCTGGTAAGCAGTGTAAATATTAGGGCTGGGTATCGTTCAGAATCTTTTCGATCCGCTGCCAATTTCGATACCTCAGTTTCGATACCGATTCCTAACGAAACTTTTTTCGATACCATGTTTTAAAAATCATTTCAACCTCAACAAAAATACATTAATCACAAAGCTTTAATTTTCCACCTTAATTGTGAATCAAAACAGTTATCAAAATTAAAAAATTCTGGTAAAACTGCTCACTCAGAGTAACATTAATAAAAGTGCCTTGCCTTGCAAGCTCAGCCTGTCAGTCAGTCATCAGGGCAGAGAAACCACCGTTGTGGCTGCTTGTCTAAGAGGAAGTGTAACGCTTTCGGCTCGCCATTAATATCATATCGCAGCAAACGCTGTCTGCGTGAAGTTTTGAAAAACTGTAACCAACGTGACATCTCTGTGACTTCAACAAAACTGCAGACAGTGTGTGTGTGTGTGTGTGTGTGTGCGCGTGTGTGTCTCGGTTGGAGCTCTGCTCTCTGTCAATATACAGAGAGGACAGGTAAGCTTGCGCTTACGCGCTGAGATGCTTTTGGAACCGAAATTTGGCACAGAAAGATAAATAATTTTTCATATGAAATTAAAGGATTGGAGTATTTTTTTCGATACCATAAAAGTATTGACGTTCGGTACCCAGCCCTAATTAGGTATAAATTCATTTTATTTGAAAGTCCGGCCCCCAGAGTGTCTGCTTAGAAAAATTCTGGCCCTTGAAAAATTGTAGTTGATGACCCCTGCCGTATGGACTCTATTGTCCTATCGGATCACGCCCCAGTGCTTTTGCATATTGATTGTTCTAGAGAGCAATAGGAACAATCTTGAAAAGGAAGTTACTAGGTAAGAATAAATACATGAACAAGCACCCACAGTTGCGAATCTAAAAGCGCTAGTGACTGCAAAGACCAAACTCAATATTGACCATGCTCGCCACGTTCAGAAGCTATTACTTTTCACAAAGCAGAAGTATTATGAATTTGGTAATAAGTCCAGCCGCTTATTTGCCCACCAACTGAAAAATCTGAACAATGATTGCTCAATCAACATGATTAGAACTCCCTATGGCGACGATTCCTGTGACCAATTGACTATCATAGTACATTTAGAGATTTTTATAAAGACAATGTATGTCGAGCACTTAATGTCATTCACTATCTTAATACCCATAAAAACCCAGCATTTGTAGTAGGGCTGTCAAAATTGCTCAAAAATGACGTTTGAATATTCCAAGGTGGCGCACGACATCGTGACGTCAAAATGATGTAATATCCGGCCGGCGCGTCCAATTTATGGCGCTCGAGCCGAGGTTGCGCACAGCTCTTTTTTTTCAGCAGCGCGCGACAAAGCAGAAACAGGAGCCTGAATGAGTTTGCGAACAATCGGATTGCAGGACTCTCAGAGTGACTGCAAGTCTCTCTGATAAACTTACTGGGTTAAGATGAGTTCTTTTATGGTGAATGAAAGGCTTGATCCGACGAAGTAGGTCACTGAATCAAATCGAAGCATTGACGGCAATGCTGCTGCCAGTTCTGCCATTGTTTACCTTTTTCTTCTAGTCCGTAGAAAGAGCAACGTCGGTAGCCTTTGCTCATTAGCGCCACCGCTGTTCAGGAGAAGACTGCAGCTAGTGTCGCGAGCACCAGCGCAGGTAGAAATAGTCACGGCAATCTCATGATGTCACATATGTATGCCCAGCTGGGCTGCGTCCAGTATGTAACGGCTTTCAGGCGCGCTAGCAACGCAGACAGCCAGACAGCCTCTGCTACTGCGAGCATTTTTTTTCCACTTTTTTTTTTTTTTTTTGAATATTAATTTTCACCTTCGAAATTCCTTTTTTAAAAACTATTCGAATATATATTCGAATTTAGAATATTCGTTGACAGCCCTAATTTGTAGTTTCGTTTGACGCCGATGTTCTCAGTTTTTAGGTTCCAGTTTTATCAATGTGATTAAAACTCTTAACTCTGACCCAATAGCAAGTGTTGTAGACAAGGGTGCCCCGTCACCTTTATTGTTTACACTGTTTATTGAGCCCCTGGCCGAGGCCATCAGGACTAATCCGGACATAACCGGTATTACAGCAGGTGAAAAGAACCATGTTATTTCATTATTTGCTGATGATGTCCTCCTGTATTTAAGTAATCCTGAGAAATCAGTTCCAGCAGTTCTGGACTCTATAGCCTCATTTAGTGCTCAGTCAGGTTATAAAATTAACTGTCGCGCTGGCTTTCAATATTCCCCAGAATATGACCATACGTCCTTTTCGGGTATAGAAGAATGGCTTAAAATATTTGGGTATTTTTGTCAATCCTGATTTGAACAATCTATTTGAGACTAATTATTCCCCTCTGATTCAAAAAATGTAAAACGGTTTGAAGAAGAGGACCTCCCTTCCTTCTTCGGGAGAATATAAGAATGAACATCCTCCCACGGTTAAACTACTTATTTCAAAATCTTCCGTGCTACTTTACCTGAGCACTTTTTAAGTCGCTAAACTCCTATATTTCTCAATATATTTGGAATTACAAACATTAGCGGGTTCGGTTTTCTAAACTTACCAAACTGAAGGAACTGGGAGGTTTATCCTTTCCCAACCTACAACTTTATTATTGGTCGGTTCAACTCAAAATGATGATGAATTGTTGTTTATAAAGAGGAGGGATACTTTATGGATTAGTCTTGAGTCTCTGGCATGTCATCCTAGAAGGCTTGAATCCCTCGCCTTTATTAATGATATGGACCAGATAAACGCTCTCAAAAATAGTATTATTTACAACACTATGGTCTAGGCTAAATCTCTTAAAGGGCTGATTTCAAACATTAATTCTTTACTGCTGTACTCTGACTATTCAGCCTATGACTCACTGAAGCTGCTGTGGGAACGTGATCTGGAGGTCACATTTAGCTCTGCAGATTGGACCAAGGTGTATTTTACACCTGTTCGCCTCTGGAAAATGTTTCCCCACAGTTCAAATCTTTGTTATAAATGTAAAACACACAAGGGTACATTTATTCATCTGTTCTGGGCATGTGATCACATCCAGACATTTTGGAAAGCGGTTCATTCTGTGGTCCTGGAGGTTATCAGTAAACAGTTTACATTATCCGCATCATTTTATCTGTTAAACCATACTTTGGAAAATCTTTTTGACACAGACACCAAATATCTGTTTATTCTTTTATTTCTAGCTAAAAAAAAATGTTGGATGTTTTTTCATGAACCGTACCACCCCTTATATATATATATATGTGTACAGTATATATACTTTTTCTGGCATTGGTGTGTCTGTTAAAAACTCAAAAATCAATAAAAGAAATAAAAAAATAAAGTATACAGGTTCTGATAAATCCGCTGAATGCTACCTACCTAGCAACAAATTTCAGAAAGAGTTAGTTAGTTACTAGCTATAGTTAAAAATCTAGAAAGCAATTTTTTCCTCAGATGTTGCTGGAGACCAAAACAACAAAAACGTTTTACAGCAGTAGTAATTAATTTATTTTGGTCCACTCGGTAATTCTGTGTGGGTTTGTCACTATGAGCCCCTATTACATTACATGTAGTAATTTGACCAAGAAAACTAATTTCCATAATGCTTATTTCCACCTTATTCATGGCCGCATGATACCTTGAGTGAAATATAGGCATGTATTTTGTTTATTTCTTTAACTGAACTGGCATCTGCAAGACTCAGAAGTATGCCACAGGTGTCTTCCCTTGTCTTAGAGATTTATTGGAAATAAACCCAGCCACTCACACCCTAAATGAGATTAGCTCAGTTTTTTTAAGAGTGTATATTATATTAACAATTGTAAGGTGGCCAAAAACAACTCCAAATGAATGCTGATGTTGCTCCATGTGTGCTAGTTGTATAAATGGACAATTGTTTGCTGACACGTTAAAAACATTTTAAGATGATAATATGCAGAGTTCTACTGCAGCTTGAACACTATGTGAATGCAAATATTTATTGAGCAAAGTTCTGTTTCTCTTCTACAGTGATGGGGTCATATCCAGCCCTGGCATTTGTCCTGCTGTTTTCAGCTACTCTGTCCTCCAGCTGTGATGATGGAAAAGTACTGCTTTACCCTATAGATGGGAGCCACTGGCTTAACATGAAAATCCTGGTGGAAGCGCTTCATTCTCAGGGCCATCAAATCACTGGACTACATTCCTCCACCAGGTGGTACGTTTCCGAATTCTCACCCCATTACACCTCCATCACCATCACCCAGGAGCAGTCCCAAAACTTAGAGAGCCAAGACTTCATGACCTCTTTTTTGAAGAGGTTAATAGAGTTCACTATGGGCATTTCTGGACTTCTATAGCAACCTTTTCAACATGATGGGGGGGAACCAGATTGTTGTGGCCCACTTCGCCATCGCTCCTTCTCCTCTGTCCTACGTCCCTGAAATGTTCACTGACCAGTCTGACAAGATGGACTTTTTCCAAAGAATTGATAATATAATCCATCATAGAATGTTGGTTTACATGTACCACTGTGTCTCAAATCCGCCTTACCAGGATGTGTGTGACACCCGCGGCGCTACCATTGGGCCCGGGTGGGCCTGGGCCCACCCATTTTAGGTCCGGGCCCACCCATTTTGACCCAGGCCTATAGTGAGTAGTGAGTGATTTTCATTCTAGCAGTTCATCCAATAAGCAGCCAGAGGGAAGCTTTGAGTGAAAGCTTCTCAGCCAATCAGCGGCTTCTACCCCACGTGTGGCCTCTTAAGCCCCGCCCACAGGCTGCATCTGACTGAAGTCAAAGATGCGTCTGAAGTCACGGGGAGTAGCTGAGATTGCTGAAGTGACAACCTTGGATGTTGAGTCTCTGACAAGCACAAGAATATTATAGACCCAGAAAAGCCATACAAACAGAATATGCTCAAACTGTCACGGCTTCATCATGACAAACCAATGAAACCCCTAGACAGTGCCATTTTCTGGATTGAGTTTGTCATGAAGCACAAGGGAGCAGCACATCTGCGCACCGAGTCATATAAGTTGCCATGGTACACCTATCACTGTCTTAGGGCTGAAACAATTCCTCGAGTAACTCGAATAATTTGATTACAAAAAATGCTCGAAGCAAAATTCTTTGCCTCGAAGCTTCGTTAAATCAATGTAATTAAGGTTGTATGGCTCACTGTGTTTCCGCACGGAGGATTATTACTAGCGCACAAGAGGTTTGCGCTTCTGCGGACACAACACAAGCACAGACAGTATATAAACACAAGACTGACGGCCCAGATTACAAATGAAGGAAGACAAAAATAGCGAGGGTCTATCGGTAGGATTCCACACAGCGAAATTTCGCTTTGCTCTCATTGAGGTTGAATGGAGACGAAATTCGCCCTGATTGAGCGAGATGAGAGCGAATCGCCGAGGGGAGCGAAATAAAGTTGACGAAAGTTTAACTTTATTCAAATAAGGACCACTCGAGAACCAATCAGGTCCGTGTGTTTGTGTTTGGAGGCGGGAGTTACAAAAAAAGTCTGACCAAGAAGGCGGAGGTTATCAGCCCCGTATCATGAAAATAACACAAATTGTTGTTTATATGTCACACGAACTTAAACAGGGCAAACACACCACCAAATAGACCACTGTAGATAGTTTAAACACTCAAAATGATTCAGCTAGCCGACAGGTCACCCGCTAGCATGTTCGGACATTGCATTTCATTGTAAACATAGCAAGGCAGCTAGGCTACATAGCCAGGTTACCAGAGCATTTATGAGCTAACATTTTACTGATGGTGTGCTGCTGTGCATTTTTACCGCCCTGTCTTCTGACAGCCCGGGACATTTAAAAAAAATGTTGCGGTCAAACTTTCGCTGGCCGAAATTCGCGAGGTGTTTCGCTGTGCGGAACCCTACCGTAAGAGGAGAGACAGGCGAGAGAAAACGACAGAAAGTTTACATCACCTCTGTAACAAACACCCAGTGTACTCATCCATTCCACGGAGCCAACCCGACACAAGGTAGCTAGCGTTTGCTGCTGCGCTGTTTACACAACTAGCCTACAGCATGCTACTCTGCTAATAGCGATGTGTTACCAACAAGCTAAAACAAAAGCTGTCGGTTTGTAGTCTAACTGTTTATTAATTTGCTTCTAATCTTTGGAAACTTAGCTGCTGCCAGAGACAAACCGGCTCCTCCCCCCAGCATGGCTACTTAATATGCACGTGAATGACGTCATCATGCATTCTTTATTCTTTCTCCTCACCACAGATATATCTATGCTCCTCACTGTGTATTAGGCTTCTGAAAATGTGTCCCCCTGAACAGTGTAGTTGAATAGCCCTGCTGTAAGCTTCATACAGTCACATTTACCCTCTGGTCAGTGAACAGCTCTTTTGCATATCCAGTGCAAAGAGCCAGAGGCAAGAAGGGGAATGGGGTGAAAAATATTAACATTTGGGCCACCAAAAATGTACTATTGTAATGTATTTTTTTTATTTATTTTACACTGAACCTTTTTTTAACATTCCAGCAAACATACAAAAAAGCACTATATAACTTAAAGTGCTGATATTATACTTTTTGGCTTTTTCCCTTTCCTTTATCGTGTTATATATCTTTTTTGTGCATGTTATAGGTTGACAAAGTCAAATAGCCCAAAGTCCACCCCAAAGGGACTTACCATCTCCAACAGAAAATACTGTTCACAAACGCCCTCATACTCTGCTTCTGACTGGGTTGTTTTTCTTACCTAGATACTGCGCATGTGCGACTCCCAACAAAAGATGTAATAGAAGTGTGATGCCTCACTCTGTAGTTAAAACAGAGAGCTCAACACACAGGGTGAAAAGAGGAGCTGCAGCAATGTGCAGTACAACAAAAATATGGTGTTTTTTTGAAAATTAAACCATGTAAACCTATTCTGGTACAACCTCTAAATACAATTATGAACTGACTAGTGAAAGAATATAAAATACTTTGTACGCCAACAAAAGGTGTACTAAAAGTGCATTAAAAAGAGTGCAAAAGAGAGGATGGACCAACAACAAATGAATAATCGTCTAGACATAAGCCTACTTCTTCAAGAAGTGGCAGTTTCTGTAATAAAGTAAACCCAGCGCACTATAGCTGTAACATTAGTAGAGCCATGAAAGCAGCAAACAAACAAACAGGATAAACGGAGATAGATTGTAGCTGACCTAAAAAAACCGGCATGTTTCTAACAGTTGCGTGACCAGAGACATAACAAACCCATAACAAATTTATAATCGTCCTAAACATTAACCTACTTCTTCAGGAAGTGGCAGGTTCTTCTTCATGAAAAATAGCTTTTCTGAATTCTCACATGAAAGTCAGTTCCTTGTTACGAGAGTAGTAAGTTAGAGCGAGAATGGCACATGCGTTGACTAAGTGACGCCAGTAAGTGTGTTGTTAACCAAGGAGAGCAAGCTGGGAGTGAGAGTAAATTTGCATCAAGTACTGCTGTGTGAAAAAAAAGTGAGATGAAAAAGAGAGATAGCGCAGACGATGTAAAGTGGGTTAACAGTTAACAATAAAACAACAAGCTTCTGAAGACACAGTAACTTCATCTGTTGTCAATACTGCTGTTTCCCCGTCTATATATACAGTGGTATGAAAAAGTTTAGGCACCACTCTGAGGCGGCATAATAATTTACTCTGTTGTCACAGAAAATGATCACAGTGGCATGCCATTCATTTTCTGATAAAGCTGAGTACTGGGATATTTTCCAGACAAAGATTTTAAGTGTAGCAATATTAAGTTGTATGAAATTATATCAGATGTGAAAAATAGGCTATACAAAAATTTGGGCACCCTTGTCATTTTGTTGTCACAATTGGTTTGGTGAGCTCATTAAGCCTTGAACTTCATAGACATGTGCATCCAATCATGAGAAAAGGTATTTAAAGGTCCCATGACATGGTGCTCTTTGGATGCTTTTATATAGGCCTTAGTGGTCCCCTAATACTGTATCTGAAGTCTCTTTCCCAAAATTCAGCCTTGGTGCAGAATTACACACACTAGAACCAGTCCCACATAGAACTTTCCTTAGTATGTGCCATTTCTGTGTCTGTAGCAGCCCACAGACCACCTCCAAAGACCTACAACATCATCTTGCTGCAGATGGTGTCGCTGTGCATTGTTCAACAATTCATTGCACTTTGCACAAGGAGAAGCTGTACGGGAGAGTGATGAGGAAGAAGCCTTTTCTGGACACACGCCACAAACAGAGTTGCGGAGGTATGCAAACACAAATTTGGACAAGCCAGCTTCATTTTGGAACAAGTTGCTGTGGACTGATGAAACAAAGATTTAGTTATTTGGTCATAACAAGGGGCGTAATGCAAGGCGGCAAAAGAACACAGCGTTCCAAGAAAAACACATGCTACTAGGGCTGGGTATCGTTCAGAATCTTTTGATCCGGTGCCAATTTCGCATTTTAGCAAACGCTGTCTACGTGAAGTTTTAAAAAACTGTAACCACACTTGAGACCAACCATGACTCTCTGTGACTTCAACAAAACTGCAAACAGTTTACTCCGTCCGCACCTCTCCGTGTGTGTGTGTGTGTGTGTGTGTGTGTGTGTGTGTGTGTGTGTGTGTGTGTCGGAGCTCCGCTCTGTGTCAATATGCAGAAAGGACAGATAAGCTTACGTGCTCAGATGCTTTTGGAACCGAAATTTGGCACCAAAAGACAAAGAATTTTTCGATACTCATAGGATTGGAGTATTTTTTTCGATACCATAAAAGTATCAACGTACGGTACCCAGCCCTACGTGCTACCCACAGTAAAATTTGGTGGAGGTTCCATCATGCTGTGGGGCTGTGTGGCCAGTGCTGGTACTGGGAATCTTGTTAAAGTTGACGGTCACATGGATTTCACTCAATAGCAGCAGAGAATAATGTTGAAGAATCAGTCAGAAAGTTACGCCGAGGCTGGATATTTCAACAAGAGAACGACCCAAAACACTGCTCAAAATCTACCGAGGCATTTATGCAGTGGAACAAGTACAATGTGCTGGAATGGCCATCCCAGTCCCCAGACCTGAATATCATTGGAAATCTGTGGGATGATTGGAAGCGGACTGTCCATGCTCGGCAACCATCAAACCTAACTGAACTGGAGATGTTTTGTAAGGAGGAATGGTCCAAAATACCTTCATCCAGAATCCAGACACTCACTAGAGGCTATAGGAAGCATCTACAGGCTGTTATATTTGCAAAAGGAGACTCTACTAAATATCGATGTGATTTTTCTGTTGAGTTGCCCAGATTTATGCACCTGTCTAATTTTGTTTTGATGCATATTGCACATTTTCTGTTAATCCAATGAACCTCATTTCACTACTGAAATATTACTGTGTCCATCAGTTATTTATAGATGAAAATCATGGAAATTGTCAGGGGTGCCCAAACTTTTTCATACGACTGAATGTGTGTGTGTATATATATATATATATATATATATATATATATATAGTATATATATTTATTTATTTTAATGGATCAATAGTGACCGTGCATGGTACTGGGCTGCGATCCCCAAATGGCCTACATTATGTGATCCTTATTTCTGTTTTGAAAGAAAACAATGACACATCAAGAGCTGTGGTTCATCTTAACTTCCTTTATTTGGATGACTTAGCATATAGTTATCACATCATGAAACCTAGATCACAGCACAGATATACAGCAAAACTACTTTTTTAGGCAAAGAAAGCAACTCATAAGAAAAAGACTGAAAATTGAATTTACATTGTCATCAATTCACACTACTAGTTGTGATTAGGCTATATATTTATTACTATAAGTTCATGTTAACTCTTGTTGAACTTCATCTGCAGTTTGAGCCACAGGCACAGAGCTGGAGTTTGACAGAAACAACCGGCTGGACATCCGACGAGCTTGCTGGAGCAGCTGTCTGAGCTGAGCAGGAATATCTTCATTTCCATGGAGGTAAACCAGAGGGTTGAGAGCACTGTTCAGACACACAAGGCCACGACTTATCTGATGAGCAATGTAGACTACATTAGACCATTCAGGGCATATCTTCTGTTTTTGCAGAACTCTTGACCAGAGGTTGAGGTTCTTCAGTACATGATAGGGGATGTAACAAACAGAGAAGAGAAGAATCACGATGAACAACAACTTCAAGCTTCTCAATTTCAGTACCTTGTGAGTGGCATTTGTGCGGCAAAGAACGACAATCACATGTCCATAGCAGCCCAGTGTGATGAGCAATGGGATACAAAACCCAGTGAATGTCCATCCAAGGCTGTATTTCAGGTAATCATCCACATGTATCTTATGGGTAGTATCATAACATTTCCCAGGCTTGTTTCCAAATGTTTTGCTGTAGAACATGTCTGGAAGACTTTGAACGCTCACCAAGAACCAAACCATGACTGAGATCCGTACACAGTAAGAGACAGTTATTCTTCCCATCACTCTCACTGGATGGACAATAGCCAGGTACCTGTACACACTTATACATGTAAGGAACCCGATGCTGCCATATAAATTCAGGTTGAAGCAGAATCGTGTTATCTTGCAGAATGTGTCTCCAAAGATCCACTTGCTCTTCATAAAGTAGTACACCACCAAAAAGGGGAGTGTAAGCAGGTAAAGAATATCAGCAAGTCCGAGGTTGAGAACAAACACATTAACGATACCCAGTTTCTTCCAATTCTGCAGCATAGACTTCAATCCCCATCCATTAGCTAGCAGACCGATGATGAAGACTAAGATGTAAACAGGAGGCAGGAATCGGTGTTCAAAGTCAAAGTTGACGCGAGTACAGGAGGAGTTATTCATTCTGTCTTCTGAAAAGAAATTAGTTCCTTGGTGGATGATCTGGCTTATGAGATGTGGAAGACAATGTGAACCACTATTTGGTCCAAAAAGACTTCCGCTTTCAAGCATTGTGGTCTCAACTGCATATTAGAATCACTATGAAAGATGTGCAACATCTCCTCATGTGCATGTGTCTTTTGCAAGGTTTTACTTAAAATAAACTAAACTAGCAAACTAGCTTTTAAAACTAAACTGAAAACAAAAAGTCAGAACGAAATAAAAATAAAAACGAATCAAAAATGCAAAACTATAATAACCTTGGTCCTTTGTCCATTTTCTTGCGCACAACCACTGCACATTATTCACACACACACACACACACACACACACACACACACACACACACACACACACACACACACACACACACACACACACACTAATATACACACTGTATATTAGAGTGCGGATACCCGACCCGAGACCGATGGTACCTGATGGGCTGGGCCCGGTTCGGACAGATATTTCGAAATTATGTTCGGGTTCGGTCACATCAGTGCGATAAGGCATTTGTTGTAAAATGGTGCTGCGGCTTCTTTAAGAGAGCTCGGTGTGTGGGTGTGGGTGTGGGTGTGTGTGTGTGTGTGTGTGTTTGTGTGTGTGTGGAAAGTGGGCAGAAGAGAGATAGAGAAAGAGGAAGCAGACGTGTGCGTGCATGCGACTGGAGCAGAGTTAGTGTAATAAGTTTAAGTTTTGTACACAGTGTTTGCGGTTTCCGAAATAAACCCCAGACTGAAAGCCAAGTTCGTTCATTTGCTCATCAGAAACGGGATTTTAACGCCGACGTTATTCATTTTATAACGTCGGCCCTGGAGGTAACGAGTCTCCCCTGGTTTTCTGACCACGGTTGGAAACGAAGCAACAGGAGAGGTTAACACTTTGAACATTTTAAATTAAACAGCTCATTAACGTGCGCTTGTTGCCCTGTGTGCGCTGATGCGCTCATCTGTTGACATTTCCGAATGCCTTCCTACAGTTGCTTAATAAAAGTGGGCTTTCCACACAAACAAACGTACATGTGTCATTAGTATGAGAAAAAAATTAGATTTTAACTGTGTCGGGCTCGGGCCTGGCTCGGACAGAAAAATGCAGCTCGATCAGCATTCTAATATCTATATCTATATATATACTGTATATATATATATATATATATATATATATATATACACACACACATACAGTATATACTCTATGACATTCCATGTTTTAGCACAAAGTACAGGTGCCTGGAATTTTTTTTAAAGTATTTAATCTTTATTTATCCAGGTAAGTCGATTGAGAACAACTTCTCATTTGCAACGACGACCTTTTAACATTAACATTCACACAGTTCCACATTCATACCTGGAAGCTGCCCAGTACAACCACCGTCTGATCTGCTGGCCACTGAGCAGCTCCACTGGGGCGGTTGGGGTTAAGGGCCTTGCTCAAGGGCACCTCAGTGGTGGTAATGAGGTCTTGCGACCGCTTGCATGGACCATGCAAAGTGCTGGCCCACTACATGACGCCCCCGCAGGCTCACCGCTGCTCCTCAGTCAGAAGTGACTGTGGCGGCCGCAAGAGAGAAAGACCTCACGCTCCAGAGTTTAATACAGAAAGGCTCTATAACTGTTGCTAGTTGCTTTTTTGAAGGGAAAAAAAAAGTTGCTAAGGGGTCTGAAAAGTTTCAAAATCTAGTGCCAAAGTGGCTGCCCTGCCCCCGCTGCTGTACAGGCTCGTACAAAAGTGTGACATCTTTTGCGAATGCGGGATCTTTAAAATACACACATACACAGAGGTTCCTCGATACATACTGTAGTTAGATGTTTTTTAGAACTTTTTTTTTCCTTTTTTTTTTTTTTTTAAAAGGTAAACACATTTTTATACATACACAACACAGAATTATACTTATATGTAAACCTAATTCTTTAACATTTATATTACTTTATTCATACTCTGTATCGACGACTGTTTGGGTACGGGATAGTTCCGGCACTGCCAGAAGTTCCCCCGATGTCCCTCACTTTCCGTTTTCTTTGTGTTAACTTTAAACTCTGGTCGCATCGAACAACATTAACCGGAACCTCTGAGCAACGTTACAGACTGAAAATTAAAAGTTTTAATGAAAATATATACTAATATATATTGTGAGCTGAACTTGGTAACGTTATCACTGTCATTGTGTCACGAGCCAAAGCATTAAGAGATTGTTGTAGCAACCAACGTTAACAACTTAGATTAATATAGCGCATTTTATTACACCCAAGGACACTTTACACAGTTACAGGGGGACACATGAAAAGAAAATAGTAGGTAGTGTTTCCCATACCAGTGTTTCCCACAGATTAGAAAGCAATTTGTGGCAGACGGGTGGGGGGGAAATACTTGTTTTGTCATGGAGACAGACGCTGTGTGCACGGAGGGGAGGGGCTGTGTGTGTATGTGAGAGAGACACGTGAGAGACGGAGAACAGCAGGGAAAGGAAGTGCATCTTAACAAATACACTGCATGTTTTAAATAGCGTTAAAAGATAATCTGAACGCTCCGCTGTATAGCGCTGATGGGAGTCAGACTGTACCAGACTCTCCAGGTGACCATGCTGCTCTGGGGACCGGCGGCGCAGCGAGAAACCGCTGCTGTTGGACGCAGAGCTCTCCGTCAGCAGGAGCTCCGACTGCTGTCTGTTCTGCTCAAAGTTGTATTTCACACTATGATGGTTAGATCTGCATTCATAACACTATTGTATTATTGTACAAATGAGCTACAACAGTAATAGCAGTTACCTTATGTAAGACTACTACATTTTTCAACTGAGGAGCAAAACGTGCTCCTTGGGAAAAAGATACGGTTATGTCCTGTTCATACTAATCAAATGAACTGGACTTCGTTGTCAGCTGCGAAAGCCCCCTTCCTTACTGCATTATGTACCATTTAAAATTTGTAATTGTTACTTGAAGAATTTTGTATTTTCCTTGACATAAATAAAGATGTTTTCACCATAAATTTGTGCCTTAAAATGTATCAGAATGCAGGAAATTAAGTTTTTGACGCTCAAAATTTCCTGGGGGAGGACCGTCAGAACCCCGCTTCATATGTGTCCCCTAAGGCCAATTCTGAGCCAGGAAAAACCCTATTAACATGTTATTAGTAATGTAAGACGCCTAACGTTAGCTAGTAAGGATATAACATTAGCACAAGTTATCAGCTGCGTTGTCGAGGTTACCATGCTGTAACGTTAGTCAATATCGACTTATGTGTAACCGACACAAAACAATCCCCACTAGGGTAATTGGGCAAGTTGCAAACATTTTGTTTTCAATTTTGTTCATGTTCAAGTGTTCAAGTTAAAAAATTTTGGTTTATTTTTTTGTCTTGCATGCAGAAGGTCACAAAGAAGTGAACAGCATGTGGCTGTTAAACTGAATTACAACTTGTGGTACCTTTTGTTTTGTCAAAGAGAAGTTTTTGTTGTTTGTTGAAAGATTACATTGTGTGCTGTAACTGGCCCTGCACCCTTATAGCCTTGATGATGGGACTGTGGGCAGTTTGTCCATTTCAGCTGTTATATAGTTGCCAAAAATATTTGCAGTACAATTAATATAAGAATACTGCACCTCTTTCCGCATGTGGACCCCCCACCCCCGGGTCAGCTACCACCGCAAATAGAATCTAATTCTGTGGGAAACACTGGTTGGCCAACACAAACACGGACTAAAAGGAATAAAACGTTTGCGCTAAATTTATATTTGGAATTGTCATCCATGCTTCCCTTTACATAAATAAAGATATTTCCAGCATGAACTGATGGAGAAAAAAGGTAGAAATTAGGTGCATAAAATTCACCAGAATGCAGGAAATATCATATCATATCATATGTGATCCCACAAATGGAAACAAAACTTTTGCCTTTGGGTTGCCTGGCAAGCTGTGAATAAGCCAAATGTTTGTGCCATCTAACCAATATCAACAAACTGGGCAAGCAAATGGCCGTTTTTGTGATCTGCTCTGCGTGCATTGCGTTCAGTTTATTTTAATGGGTCAGGACTAAGCCCAAAACCTCATCAAGTCCTAGAAACGCCCCTGACCATTACTAAAAAACTACTACTAAAATTAACAAAAAACTTTGAGAAGTCCATAACAGTCAACAACTAGCTAATGGCAACGCATTACAGCTACTGGTGCAAGGCTCTGCAGGATTTAATGATTCAACACAGTGTGCCAGATGGCTTCACTAGTGCACAGGTCCTGAAGAACGCCTCATTGTCATTCTTGGTGCAATACAGACTGAAAGGCATTGTGAGCAGTCTTCGATATTGTGCAGGAATGAAAAACAACTATATCATCATCATCAATAAGTAGTAAATAATCCATACTATTATAAGGCTTAGTTGCAGCAACCAAGCTGAATAAATGTTAAATCAATGTGAGCATCAAAACTAACTAAATTACTTTTCCCCAGATCTAATGATTGTTGTTCTTTAGCAAGTTTAGTCTTTAAGCTTTTTGAGTGTTGTTTATTTATTATCTGCTCTAGGTTTTCCAAAGATTTAGACACAGATATGGTAATTAAAATGTAACATTTTATGAGGGATGACCCCTTAAACCTCTGTCAAATATGTGCACCTAAGTCTTCCACAAACCTAGGGAAAACGAGGTTAATCCTATGTGATATGAGGACTCACACACAGCTGGCAAAACAGTTAAAGTCCTTCTTACATTACTCAATAATAAAAGTCATAATCTTTAAGAAGTAAAAAGTTTTGGAATCATTGTGAAAACAAAACTTTCTAGATGTTGCATTTTGCGTGTTACTTTGGCCAGGTCATCATCAAAAAAGCGAATTAGTAAAATCATTAGTTTGTCCATGTCATTAGTTGCTTCATGTACATTTATTAAAAACTTTGCATTGTTTAGCTTTTCATATAGCTAGACGTCTAAACTCTGGGACAATGCCGTTTTGTTTAAAAAACTGCCATGCTGATTCCAAACAGACAGCTTTGTCAAGGCAGTTTGGGCTTCAGATAGCTTTTACACAGTGGCCATCATTAATGACAAATCGTGTTCCGCTATTAACGTGCACACACGTATTGTTTGTATCACAGTCGGTCAGTGAAAGCAGTCGCAGTGGTAGCCATCATTGCCGGTAATGTACTCGTATGACAGAGTGCACGGACCAAAGCTTTGTGAGTAGCATCTACTGACTAGCAAGCACTTTCTTATCGCTGCTGCCGTACAGTATCTTCCTTGAACATGCGCTGCAGAAGCAAGCACCCGGCTCCCTCAAAAATGAGGCACCAAGTGCTAAACGGCTTCCCGTCTTCACCCGTTTCCTCGTGTGTGTGTGTGTGTGTGTGTGTGTGTGTGTGTGTGTGTGTGTGTGTGTGTGTGTGTGTGTGTGTGTGTGCTAGTAAAGAGAGAGAATGGGAGAAGGAAGTTTGTGTGAGGTGGACGTGGTCACCACAGACCCAAATCTTCTCAGCTGTTGCTACTGTCATATGCTGCACTCTCTCTTCATGTGGCACATTATGTTTGGCACATTGTATGGGTCACTTCTTATATCATAACAAGGTAATACAATGTGTAATCAAGTGATGACTGATTAACAGTAATGTAAATGCTCAATGCCCTAATACCTGTTGATACTACAACAATGCAAAGCATAGGTTCTTAACCTTGCAGTTTTGCACATATCATGTAAGACTCGATTTCTCCATTTCTTTAAAAGTCTCTAGAAAGTGCAGAAAGTAAAAATATTAAACCACATGCAAGTTCCCAATTTTTATTTTTCCTCACGGCCGAATGCCCGAGATCCGGCATGGTGCCGGAATACTTTAAGCCCTGTACTATTAATCCAGGCTAAAGTGAATGAAAGTATTAGTAAGAATTGAAAGTAAGAATGCATGCATGGTGCTTTCTCTTAATTCCAGGTTGTGGTCGACTAGCGGGGCCTGCTTGTTTGTTTGATAAATTGATCAACATTGATTGTGATTGGTGGTTTGCTGTGCATGCAGAACCTGCATGTCACACACTAGCAACAAACTGTGTGTACACGGTCCGTCTGTGGCTGCAGGACCTGGAGCTCACTGCCAGTTTGACTGTTATAAAGTGTTTAGATAATTAAAAAGTATTTATTTAGAAGTGGGCTGGCTCGTTAGTTAGCTAACGCTAGCTTGCTATTCTACCAATTTTCATGACACACACACAACAGAGTTGTCTCTCATCTGGTGATAGAAACCCTGCTTTCCGTGTTCTGTTCGCTCAGAGCTCAACAGCCTGAGTCCACAGGTACAAATTAGTTTTGCACCAAATGTATCGCCAAATGTGTGCAGATTCGCCACTTTGTGATACAAGAGAGCACATATGTGAAGTTGCAGTGACAGATTCGAGAGGAGTAAATGTTGCATTACAAGTTTTGCAGCTGTCATTATGTTCATGTAAATATCAATCTACACATTTGTGAATATTTTTTCTGTGACTTCACATTTAGAAAACAGGTGTGTGAACGTATTCTACAAGCTCACATTTTGCACCATATTTATCTTCATATACCTGTCTTAAAGGGGAAGGCTCGGCCAGTAACAATCATGTGAAAGGAGAACGGTGAAAGTTTACTTTTCTATCAAGCAGCAAAAAAGTTTTAGCGCCAAAAACACAACGTCTTCGCGTATGCGCACATTGCAATGCAGACGATGAAACAAAATATCGTGCAGCCCTATTATGTATCACAACTGCAGTACGATGCGGTGGATAAAATTCTAAATACAACATTTTGTAGCCTATGGACTAGGGCTGGGCGAAATGGCCTAAAAATAAAATCCCAGATTTTTTCACAAAAAATTTAAATTGATTTTTTCCCCCCCTACTTAAACTCAATCTGCAGATGACAAAGAAATTGTTCAAAACAAGTTTTAACTTTATTTTGTAGAGTGTTTTCTCTACCATTGTTTTGTTTTTTTGGATGACAAAATTATATTATTATGCTATATATTCAACAACAACAAAACGGATGCGTGAGCTAAAGCTGTTTTCACACATAGGCCTACAGGTAATTCACTTCTCGTTCCTTGCTAAAAGTTCAAATCATTTTAACGTTATTGCGCAACCTTGGCCCTATTTTCACCTGTTGCTGAGTAACGTACATTAACATCCCATGGTCTCTTGAACGTAGCATACCTGTAGCAAGCTCCTTCGTAGTAACTAGCGGAGCTACGGGAGCCCAGAGGGGAGCCCCGGCAGATGTTAAGGAGAAAACCGATTTTCATTTAAACAAATCCACGTTAACTACACATTTGAGTTAATCGATAAAATAAATAATTTAACGCCCACCCCTACTATATACTACTTATTTATTTTTTGCAACTATTTACATCAGAATTTTAAAAAGAGCAAGGGCGGTAACAGAGGCATCCTTTTTGTGTAACAGAGAAATAATGGCTGTGTTTCAATTTCTTCTACACGCACCTTTAAAATGGAAGCTGATTCTGAGACAGCACTATACATTTCATTCTGAAACAATAACTTACACAACTTCAACAATACCTCATTTACCAAATGTCAATATTGAACTAAGGGTCCCACACTCTCACACAACCACATCCTTACCTTGCAAATAAAACATAATGTCATTCAAAATAACATAATAAGATGCAGGTCTGAGTCGTGGCTTGGGAGTGTGGTGGCCTACAACCAATGGCTGATTCACCTGCTAGTGCAGCAAACTACCAAAATAAACACACATTTAATATTGGCTGGTACTCACAAATCCATGGCATGTCTGAAGCATTGGCAGAGGAAAGATGCAGAATGGGAGAGGATGGCAGCAACAGTTCAGACCAAAGCTGCAGCACGAGAGAGACCTCTACTCCTCAAAAGGGTCCATGGAGAGTTTTATGGTCCTCTTTATCTAAGGAGTACAAAATGTCTCCTCAATCACTTCAATCAACCAAAAGCTCACGTGCTAGAGTTAGTTTAATGTTTAGCTTAGCTAACACCATGACAAAATGTAAAATGTAACTACTGGTGAGTACATCTACTTAAGTAATTTACTTAATGTACTTTGTTTGAGAAATTGGGGGGAAAAATGTTTTTAATCCCAATTCCTGCATTTCTACATACATTTAGGGACTATGATGATACAAAATCCAGGAAACAATTAAGTTGATCATAATGATAACTTTACCAGTATACTGGTAAGTACATTTACTTAAGTTAAGAGACACACAAACGGGGTTCTTGAAAAGTGTGTGGGGGGGGGGGACATGTCCCCCCTGTCCACAGTGGAAATTACACCCTAGGTGCTACTATACTTCTACTGTACTACATTTTGGAGGCAAATATTGTGCTTTTCACCCCACTACATTTATTTCACAGGTTTAGATGCAGATTTAGATTATTAATACAACAAATGAATAAATAATGATATATCGTTACAAGTTAAAGGGGAATTTTGGTATTTTCAACCTTGACCCTATGTTTCTATGGCTTTTCAATGGAAGTGACTAAGTTAATGTGAATATGAAAGAATGCAGGACTTTTACTTGTAACAAAGCATTTTTACGCTATAGCATTGGTACTTTTACCAGTAAAATAACTTTTACCAGTAAAATAACTGAGTACTTCTTCCACCACTGGCTAACACACCTATAATACACGCATGTAACACACAACAGGCTGCTGTCCATAGCCGCTGCCACACTATGCTAACGTCGCTAGCATGCTAACGCGCTAATTAGCATACATTTATTCAAACCACATCGAATTGGTAGTATTAAAAATGCACACATGTATTTACCTTTCATATATTGCAACAAGTTACCAACAGGTCGTTCTAACTCTGCGCTGACCGAAGTGAGCAACATATTTAGTAATATTTGCCGACATTAGTGAGGTTTATATGGCTACGTTTGATTAGCCTGCGGTTCTAGCCTGCGCCCTCTGACCTCTACAACCCGCCCCTCTACATTTACAATGACGGGTGATTGGGCTGAACCATAGACAGTATATAAGAAGGGCTGAACGATTATGACAACAAATACAAAGAAATGTCATGACAGAAAACCTTAAACCTTGAGATAACCACATTGCTTTTTATGAACTTGTTTTAATAAGTGGTGGAAGAAGTAGTATAAGTGAGATATTTTACTCAGCCTAAGTAAACTAATAACTTGTATTACTGTAAGTAGCCTACTAATGCATAGGCCTACTGCATTCAAAATGTTATTAAAAATAGCCCACAAAAGTATTAACATCAAAATATATCAATATTTGGCACCAACCCATTACCCATGAGCATAAAAAAGCACTGAGTCACCAATCACACCCAAAAGACAATGTATCTTTTAAGAATGAGGATAAATATTCAATCTGAAAACCCTATTTGGAACAAAAATAAAATCAATAGGGAATGTTCTACGCCTTGGTGACAGATACAACAATCAATTGTTAACATTTGAATTCACATGGACACCACACAAAACTGAAATCCCCCCAATAATTAACTGTAAGTCAGATAATTCAACATTCCTTTAATTAACAGAGCATGAAAGAATGATAATGTTTATATAAAAACAAGACTACAAAAACAATGAAAAAAAAATCTTCCTTCTAAACTGAATAGCACAAATATAAACGTAACATATATGTGGCAATAGAAAGAAAATAATGACATATACAGTAAAATGTTTTAACATGTTCTATAACCTACATCTGTGATTTGTGCCATTGGCACATCAGTAGAGTTAGTTGGAGGCGGACGGCTGAACATCTGACGAGCTTGCTGGAGCAGCTGTCTGAGCTGAGCAGGAATATCTTCATTTCCATGGAGGTAAACCAGAGGGTTGAGAACACTGTTCAGACACACAAGGCCACGACATATCTGATGAGCAATGTAGACTCCATTAGACCATTCACGGCATATATTCTGTCTTTGCAGAACTCTTGACCAGAGGTTTAGGTTCTTCAGTACATGATAGGGGATGTAACAAACAGAGAAGAGAAGAATCACGATGAACAACAACTTCAAACTTCTCTGTTTCAGTACCTTGTCAGTGGTATTTGTGCGGCAGAGAACGACAATCACATGTCCATAGCAGCCCAGTGTGATGAGCAATGGGATACAAAACCCAGTGAATGTCCATCCAAGGCTGTATTTAATGTAATCATCCACATAGATGTCAGAGGTGGTATCAAAGCATTTCTCAGTGTTGTTTCCAAATGTTTTGCTGTAGAACATGTCTGGAAGACTTTGAACGCTGACTAAAAACCAAACCATGACTGAGATCCCCACAGATTGAGTCAGAGTTAATCTTCCCATCACTCTCATTGGATGGACAATAGCCAGGTACCTGTACACACTTATACAAGTAAGGAACCCGATGCTGCCATATAAATTCAGGTTGAAGCAGAATCGTGTTATCTTGCAGAATGCATCTTTAAAGATCCACTTTCTCTCCACAAAGTAGTACACCACCAAAAAGGGGAGTGTGAACAGGTACAGAATATCAGCAAGTCCGAGATTGAGAACAAAAACATTGATGATCTTTAGTTTCTTCCAGTTGTGCAGCAAAGACTTCAATCCCCATCCATTAGCTACCAGACCAATGATGAAGACTAAGATGTAAACAGGAGGCAGGAATCGGCCTGTAAACTCAAAGCTGATGTGATGACAAGAGGTGTTGTTCATTCTGTCTCCCTAAAAGCAGCAAATACTTTGAAGCAAGTGCGCTATGGTGCAGAGAACAGTTAAAGTGAATAAGAAAATATGTCTTTAGAGGTCATATCCTGTGGAATTTGCATTATTCTTAGAATCTTACCACCTACTCGTCTTGGTAAGAGGAGTAGGTGCAATGATAAAATGGAAAGATATGGTGCCCAAAAGGAACTGGGGCAATTTATTTTTTTAAATCGCTTCCTCTAGAAGTTCCGTTATTCTCAGAATCTTTCTCAGAATGATTCACGATTAAACTGAACATTTAAATGTGGTCTTCCAAGACGGGTAGATCCAATGATAAAATTAAAATAAAAAATTAAAACTAGTTTGTTAATACAAGTGGGACTGAACCTAACCATTGAAAAGTAGTGTTAACATTTCACTTATCATATGGTGCTATTAACCACCACCACAACAGAATTAATGTGGTATGTTCCTGTACTGTCTTGTTGTATTTAACTCATCTCAAGACATTTTCTTTAAGACTAGTCTTCCTTTAAAGTGATATTGTAAATTGTTGCATGTTTTATGGTTTATCTGTAAATGAAATAAATAGGATGCACCAATGCCATGCACATGTACTACTCATAATCATAAAATTACACCGATACTACCACACCCTATACCACCTCATAGCATCGTGACATTAACTTCTCCGTCGAGCAGGTAGGCTATAGGCGGTGGAAGAGGAGTAGTTCCAGGCGCTTAGAGATTTTTTGGCTGTAAATATAACAGAGGCTCTTACCCAATACATAGTGAATATTGACAACAATTCATTTAGGAAGATCCACCGGAAGTCCTTCATTTTCTGCCGGATGTCCGTCACCTTCTTCTTTCTTTGTGTTGGAATTCTAAAGTCTGGTGAATTTATGAGGACTATGGTTAACTGCTCCTCAGATCTCTGTTGGGTAAACCCAGACAGCTAGCTAGACAACATTTGGTCTAACTCTTGTTTATGGTATCTTATCTTTTCCTGATTTGTAATCACCATCATTAAATTTGTTGTAAAATACTGTTTTCCTCAACCCATGATTTATCAAAATGATTACTATTTCCACAAAGTAAGATCACTATAGTTGGAGGGACTTTGCACAGCTATGCTGATAGCTGTTAATCTGTGTTGTTTACACATTGTGCTTGATCATACTAATATTGACACATGAATCTGCTGCTATTCTTTTAGTTATTCTTCCTTTCCATTTGTGCCTTTGATGTGCAGTTGCAGTCAGTGAAGCTCATACAGTTTGCATCCTGTTTATTTTTACACGTTCACACTATGAACTTCCTGTTTCAATCCAAAGAAATCATGCATAGCACTGAGCCCCCGATCACAAAACACGGTCCTGTTCTCTCAGCAAACCTTTCTGAAAGTGAACAGTGACATTTTCAAATAATAATAATAATTAATTAATTTCCTTATTTTAATCTGAGCCTTTTTGAGCATGTTAATAGCAATATGACCATGACATAGATAAAATCCTTGACCCACAACAAGATAATGCAATACAATAATTCAATTTCATTCACATATTAGACAATTCGACCAGTGGAACTTGACTAGGGGTGAGACGCATGACAGCTTTACGAGCTTGCTGGAGCAAGTGTCTGAGCTGAGCAGGAATATCTTCATTTCCATGGAAATAAACCAGAGGGTTGAGAGCACTGTTCAGACACACAAGGCCACGACTTATCTGACGAGCAATGTAGACTCCATTAGACCATTCACGGCATATCTTCTGTCTTTGCAGAACTCTTGACCAGAGGTTGAGGTTCTTCAGTACATGATAGGGGATGTAACAAACAGAGAAGAGAAGAATCACGATGAACAACAACTTCAAGCATCTCTGTTTCAGTACCTTGTCAGTGGTATTTGTGCGGCAGAGAACGACAATCACATGTCCATAGCAGCCCAGTGTGATGAGCAATGGGATACAAAACCCAGTGAATGTCCATCCAAGGCTGTATTTCAGGTAATCATCCACATAGATGTGAGAGGTGGTATCGAAACATTGCTCAGTGTTGTTTTGAGATGTTTTGCTGTAGAACATGTCTGGAAGACTTTGAACGCTGACTAAAAACCAAACCATGACTGAGATCCCCACAGAGTGAGTGACAGTTATTCTTCCCATCACTCTCATTGGATGGACAATAGCCAGGTACCTGTACACACTTATACAAGTAAGGAACCCAATGCTGCCATATAAATTCAGGTTGAAGCAGAATCGTGTTATCTTGCAGAATGCGTCTCCAAAGATCCACTTGCTCTCCACAAAGTAGTACACCACCAAAAAGGGGAGTGTGAGCAGGTACAGAATATCAGCAAGTCCGAGATTGAAAACAAACACATTAACGATGCCCAGTTTCTTCCATTTCTGCAGCAAAGACTTCAATCCCCATCCATTAGCTACCAGACCAATGATGAAGACTAAGATGTAAACAGGAGGCAGGAATCTGCCTGTAAAGTCAAAGCTGATACCTTGACAAGATCCGTTCGTCATTGTCTTCTGGACAGTTAGTACAGTTCCTTCTCTTGCTGGGTGTGAGATAGAATAGACAGAAACAGAATCAAAGCATCTGTGGTTCAGAGAAGACTTCCTTCCTGTTCTATGACTCAGTATGGCATATGTTTGAATTCCTGCACGTCCAGGAAACAACATGGGTTAGCTGGTTTGTCAGATCAAATTAAAAGTCATCTAAGGGAATACATGCTGAGCCCAAGTAACAGCTTCCACTACAGTTACAGGTTTATATGTGCTTGTGCTGCCTTACATGTAGATTTTCTTTCCTTTTCTGATGCCTCTGACAAAACCTTATGAGAAATAGAAACTGAATGTTTAGCTCTATTTAGTAACCATGTCTTTAATTAGCACCATTTCTAACGTGAAAGTTTTAAACATTTAGGGCAGGAGCTTCAACGTTTTTTAAGCCAGGGACCCCTTAACTGAAAGAGAGACGGAGCAGGGACCCCCTACTCCATATATTGTATAAAATGAAGTTGCATATTAAACTGGGCCTACAATAACGTATAGGGCGGCCTAAAGCCTTTTATAAATACCTTTTTTTTTGTTGCATATGAATACTAAGCTATTAAAATAATAATTGTTGCCATGATTTTACAAATCATGTTTTAATGTTAAACATACATGTGAATCCTTAAGGATTAACTATATCTGTAGTTAGCTATAGTGACTACCTTACCTATAGGCCAGTAAGCCTATCATCAGTGGGGTTTTATATTTGCTAATAGTATGTTGGATTCATATTAAGACATTTTAATTTTTGAAGAAAACTTTCAAAAATTAACAGTAATTTGGAGGACCCCCTGCAGTGACTCTGAGGACCCCCTAGGGGTCCCGGACCCCCTGTTGAAGATCTCTGATTTAGGGTGTGCCTATTATATTTCTGTGTCATGAAGCCCTAAGAAGTAGCCAGCTTGTAGTTATTCAGATAAATGATATCAAGATAAAGAGGTTTTTACAGAAATAAAATGAAATGTTTACACTTTATAGTTTGCCGTTTGTGTATTAGAGACACACTTTATGCTTGCGGGTAACCTATTACAATGAAAAGAGGTGTCAGATTTCTTTTTCTACAAACATTATTGTATTTGGTTAGAAACTGTAGTTTTGCCACACCCTGTGGTAAGGTACTTTCTGTTGCAGCTGCTCAACAGTGAGCTGATGGTATCTTGGTACTGTATGTTATCAGTAATATTACAGGGACTGTTTATTATAATCCTCTTGTAATATCCTATTGTAAACAAAATCATTTGAAAGAAATAAAGCTATTGCAATGCCCTCATCCCAAGCAGTAGATTATTTTGTCCACAAGATGTCAGGATGTCAATGATGATCTTCAGTTTCTTCCAGTTGTGCAGCAAAGACTTCAATCCCCATCCATTAGCTACCAGACCAATGATGAAGACTAAGATGTAAACAGGAGGCAGGAATCGGCCTGTAAAGTCAAATCTGATACCTTGACAAGATGCGTTAGTCATTGTCTTCTGGACAGTTAGTACAGCTCCTTCTCTTGCTGGGTGTGAATAGATAGAAATAATATAAAAGCATCTGTTGTTCAGAGAAGACTTCCTGTTCTTTGACTCAGTATGACATACATTTGAATTCCTGCACGTGCTGGTATCCAGGAAACAACACGGGTTGCCTGGTTTGTCTGATAAAATTAAAAGTCATCTAAGGGAATCCATGCTGAGCCCAAGCATGACCAATGATGAAGACTAAGGGCGCTGACACACTAACCTGATAATCGGCCATTGGACAGTCTGGTGAGGTCGGTGGCTCAAGTCTGTTCAGTGTGTTCCGTGCTGTCGTCCGCCGGAGGGGCCGTTGGCCTTTATTTTGGCCGACCTGACATGTTCAGTCGGAGGCAGGGCAGTCGGGACTCACCCGGAAATGGCGAGCGGAATGAGCGTGACTAGAGTCTCTCAAAATCTGACGAAAATCTTCTAAACTGACCTTTTTTGATCTGAAATGAAGACAGATTCAGCAACTGCATGGCCTATTTCTCGCTTAAAATGTTTTCAGAAACATGTTTCAGTGAACTATTTTAGTACAATATGAGATCGTATTCTAAACAGGCCACCATGACAGTCTGGCTTTGAATTTCCGGAGAAAACAAACCCATGTGACGCGTTCGTCCAATCAGCTGCCGGTTTTCATTTTTTGGGGCGACAATACAGATTAGCGCCGCCTGCTGTTATGGAGACGTATTACGTCTCGTCTCTTTGGTGTGTTCTGTGGCACTTTTTGGACCAACTCTGGGAGACTGATCAGTCCGACTGGCTTTCCTGCCGACAGTCGTCCGTCTGGTTGGTGTGTAACTGCTTTAAGATGTAAACACGAGGCAGGAATTGGCCTGTAAACTCAAAGCTGATGCGATGAAAAGAGTTGTTCTTCATTCTGTCTCACTAAAAGCAGCAAATACTTTGAAGCAAGTACGCTATGGTGCAGAGAACGGTTAAAATGAATGAGGAAATATGTCTTTAGAGGTCATTTCCTGTGAAATTTGCATTATTTTTAGACTCTTAACACCTGCAATGATAAAATGCAATGACAAAATGGTAAGGTGCCCACTGGGGCAATTCATTTTTAAAATTCACTTACTGTAGAAGTCCTGTTTTTCTCAGAAGCTTATTATGATTCACTATTAAACCAAACATTTAAATGTGGTCTTCACAGACGGGTAGATCCAATAATAAAATTAAAATTCAAAATTAAAACTAGTTTGTTAATACAAGTGGGACTGAACCTAACCATTAAAAAGTAGTGTTGACATTACACTTTTCAGATGGTGCTATTAACCAGTACCACAACAGAATTAATTTGGTGTGTTCATGTGCTGTCTTGTTGTATTTAACTCATCTCAAGACATTTTCTTTAAGACTAGTCTTCCTTTCAAGTGATATTGTAAGTTGTTGCATGTTTTATGGTTTATCTCTAAATTAAATAAATGGGATGCACCGATGCCAGTGTCGGGTATTGGTCCAATGCCGTGTGCATGTATTACTCATAATCATAAAATTACACCGATACTACCACACCCTATACCACCTCATAGCATCGTGACATTAACTTCTCCATCAAGCAGGTAGGCTATAGGCGGTGGAAGAGGAGCAGTTCCAGCCGTTTAGAGATTTTTTGGCTGTAAATATAACAAAGGCTCTTACCCAATACATAGTGAATATTGACAACAATTCATTTAGGAAGATCCAGCGGAAGTCTTTCATTTTCAGCCGGATATCCGTGACCTTACTCTTTCTTTGTGTTGGAATTCTAAACTTTGGTGGATTTATGAGGACTATGGTTAACTGCTCCTCAGATCTCTGTTGGGTAAACCCAGACAGCTAGCTAGACAACATTTGGTCTAACTCTTGTTTATGGTATCTTATCTTTTCCTGATTTGTAATCACCATCATTAAATTTGTTGTACAATACTGTTTTCCTCAAACCATTATTTATCAAAATGATTACTATTTCCACAAAGTAAGATCACTATAGTTGGAGGGATTTTGCACAGCTATGCTGATAGCTGTTAATCTGTGTTGTTTTCCCATTGTGCTTGATCATATTAATATTGACACATGAATCTGCCGCTATTCTTTTCATTATTCTTCCTTTGCTACCCTTTAATGTGCAGTTGCAGTCAGTGAAGCTCATACAGTTTGCATCCTGTTTATTTTTACACATTCACACTATGAACTTCCTGTTTCAATCCAAAGAGATAATGCATAGCACTGAGCCCCCGATCACAAAACACGGTCCTGTTCTCTCATCAAACCTTTCTGAAAGTGAACAGTGACATTTTCAAATAATAATAATAATAAATTAATTTCCTTTCTTTTTGAGCGTGTTAATAGCAATATCACCATAACATAGATAACAACCTTGACCCAGAACAAGATGATGCAATACAATAATTCAATTTCATTCACACACCAGTGGAACTTGACTAGGGGTGAGACGCATGACAGCTTTACGAGCTTGCTGGAGCAGCTGTCTGAGCTGAGCAGGAATATCTTCATTTCCATGGAGGTAAACCAGAGGGTTGAGAGCACTGTTCAGACACACAAGGCCACGACTTATCTGACGAGCAATGTAGACTCCATTAGACCATTCACGGCATATCTTCTGATTTTGCAGAACTCTTGACCAGAGGTTGAGGCTCTTCAGTACATGATAGGGGATGTAACAAACAGAGAAGAGAAGAATCACGATGAACAACAACTTCAAGCATCTCTGTTTCAGTACCTTGTCAGTGATATTTGTGCGGCAGAGAACGACAATCACATGTCCATAGCAGCCCAGTGTGATGAGCAATGGGATACAAAACCCAGTGAATGTCCATCCAAGGCTGTATTTAATGTAATCATCCACATAGATGTCAGAGGTGGTATCGAAGCATTGCTCAGTGTTGTTTTGAGATGTTTTGCTGTAGAACATGTCTGGAAGACTTTGAACGCTGACTAAAAACCAAACCATGACTGAGATCCCCACAGAGTGAGTGACAGTTATTCTTCCCATCACTCTCATTGGATGGACAATAGCCAGGTACCTGTACACACTTATACAAGTAAGGAACCCAATGCTGCCATATAAATTCAGGTTGAAGCAGAATCGTGTTATCTTGCAGAATGCGTCTCCAAAGATCCACTTTCTCTCCACAAAGTGGTACACCACCAAAAAGGGGAGTGTGAGCAGGTATAGAATATCAGCAAGTCCGAGATTGAGAACAAACACATTAACGATGCCCAGTTTCTTCCATTTCTGCAGCAAAGACTTCAATCCCCATCCATTAGCTACCAGACCAATGATGAAGACTAAGATGTAAACAGGAGGCAGGAATCTGCCTGTAAAGTCAAATCTGATATCTTGACAAGATCCGTTCGTCATTGTCTTCTGGACAGTTAGTACAGCTCCTTCTCTTGCTGGGTGTGAGATAGAATAGACAGAAACAGAGTCAAAGCATCTGTGGTTCAGAGAATATTTCCTGTTTTATGCCTCACCCTTGACATACGTTTGAGTTCCTGCACTTGCTGGTATCCAGGAAACAACACGGGTTGGTTGGTTTGTCAGATTCTTTTTAATTGAAAATATAAAATTAAAAGTCATCTAAGGGAATCCATGTTGAGCCCAAGTAACACCTTACACTATAATTACAGGTTTATATGTGCTTGTGCTGCCTTACATGCAGATTTTATTTCCTTTTTTGACGCCTCTGACAAAACCTTATGAGAAATGGAAAATCTATTTAGTAACCTATGCCTTTAGTTAGCACCATTTCTAATGTGAGAGTTTTAAACATTTAGGGTATGCCTATTATATTTCTGTGTCATGAAGTCATAATAAGTAGCCAGCTTGTAGTTATTTAGATAAATTATATCAAGATAAAGGCAAGGCAAGGCAAGGCAAGGCAAGGCAGCTTTATTTATATAGCACATTTCAGCAACAGGGCAATTCAAAGTGCTTTACATAAAACATTAAAGAGCAGTTAGAAAACAATTAAAAAACAATAATAAACAAATTAAAAACATTAAAAGACAAGAATACAATTGATAGTGCAGTATAAGAATAAAAGTTACAGTGCAATATAAAAAATTAAAGTTAATAAAATAGATTATTTAAAGAAAAGCAACATCAAAAAGATAGGTCTTTAGCTTAGATTTAAAAGAACTGAGAGTTGCAGTGGACCTACAGGTTTTTGGGAGTTTGTTCCAGATATGTGGAGCATAAAAACTGAACGCTGCTTCCCCCTGTTTAGTTCTGACTCTGGGGACAACAAGTAGACCTGTCCCAGACCACCTGAGAGGTCTAGGTGGGTCATAATGTAGTAGCAGATCAGAAATGTATTTTGGCCCTAAACCGTTTAGTGATTTATAAACCAGTAAAAGTATTTTGAAATCAATTCTTTGAGGCACTGGAAGCCAGTGTAGAGACTTCAGTACTGGAGTGATGTGATCCACTTTCTTGGTTTTAGTGAGGACTCGAGCAGCAGCGTTCTGAATCAGCTGAAGCTGTCTGATTGATTTTTTAGGGAGACCTGTAAAGACACCGTTACAGTAGTCAAGTCTACTGAAGATAAAAGCATGGACAAGTTTTTCCAGATCCTGCTGAGACATAAGCCCTTTAACCCTTGATATATTTTTAAGGTGATAATAGGCTGATTTTTTAATTATGTTAATGTGGCTTTTAAAATTTAGGTCTGAGTCCATGACTACACCAAGATTTCTTGCTTTGTCTGTTGTTTTTAACATTGTCGTTTGAAGCTTAAAAATGGAAGGTTTGATATTGGCCTATAGTTGCTCATTAGTGTCGTGTCTAGGTTGTTCTTTTTTAGGAGTGGCTTGATGACTGCAGTTTTCAGGGCCTGTGGGAAGATACCTGAGAGCAGAGATGTGTTTACAATCTGTAGAAGATCAGAAGCCAAACAATTCGAAACATTTTTGAAAACACCCGTTGGTAGAATATCAAGGCAACAGGAGGAGGTTTTCAGATGTTGTATAATGTCCTCCAGGTTTTTAAGGTTGATCGTATGAAATTGTGTCATGTTGGAATTTGTTTTGCGTGCACACTGTGACAACACATATCCTGTACTTGATATGGAAGCACTGACTGTTTGTCTAATTTTCTGAATTTTGTCTGTGAAGAAGGAGGCAAAGTCATTGCAAGCCTTGGTAGACAACAGTTCAGATGCTATTGGTACTGGAGGGTTTGTTAATCTATTAACAGTAGCAAACAAAGCACGTGAATTATTATTGTTTCTGGCAATAACGTCAGAGAAAAAGGACCGTCTTGCATTCCTTAGTTCCATATTATAAATGTGAAGTCTCTCTTTATAAGTGTTATAATGGACCTGGAGATTAGATTTTCGCCAACTGCGTTCAGCTTTTCGACACTCTCTTTTTTCTGTTCTCACAACTATAAAATTTCTCCATGGAGGTCTTTCCTTACCAGAGACAGCTTTGACCTTAGTGGGAGCAATAGCATCAATAACATTCGTAATTTTACAGTTGAAATTATCTACAAGCTCAGTGACTGAGGCCCCAGTGAGGGCGGGTGTAGAGGAGAAAAGCTGAATGAATGATTCACTGGTGTTTTCACTGATATACCGTTTTCTGATTAACTTTGTTTGAACACTTTTGGGCAGAGAGATAGTGCCGTTAAAGAAAACACAGGAATGATCAGAGAGAGCAACATCAGTCACCACAACCTTGGAAATGTTCAGACCCTTGGAGATAAACAAGTCCAGAGTGTGCCCCTTATTGTGTGTGGGCTGTGTCACATGCTGAGTCGCTCCATAGCTCTCAAAAACACAACACAGTTCTTTGGTCCCTCGGTCCTGGGGGTTGTCAACATGAATGTTGAAATCACCAGCAATAATTACACGGTCAAAGTTAATACAGATTATAGACAACAGTTCAGTAAAGTCTTCAAAGAAGTTTGCACAGTATTTAGGTGGCCTGTAGATATTTAGAAGTAGAGCTTGAGGGGAGGATCTTAGCTGAAGAGCCACATATTCAAAAGAAGCAACATTTTCGTAAGATATTTGCGTACATTGGAATGAGTCATTAAACAAAATGGCGACTCCACCTCCTTTCTTATTCACTCTATTCTCACTCATAAAACTGAAGTTAGGGGGGGCTGACTCAATGAGAACAGCAGCACTGTTATTATGGTCCAACCAGGTATCAGTTAAAAACATAAAATCAAGATTGTGGTTGATAATAAAATCATTGATTAAAAATGATTTTCCTGCCAAAGACCTAACGTTTAGTAGTGCTAGTGTTAGTGCGTTTTCATTTTTTGGGACAGACTGTGGCTGACGAGGAATGGATGCTAAATTTGCAAAGTTTGCAGTTACGTGCTTATTCACCATTCTTTTTTGATTACCTATCACAACATAAATTGTGGAAGAATCTAATACGTAGGGCCCAGGCTTGTCTTGGCTGCTAGGCATGCAGCCTGGACCCGGCCCATATCAGTTAATGCTTACTGCATTTTACACACAAGCATCCTTATCAGTTTGGGGAGAAGGAGTTAACTGCCGTCCTTGAGGGGGCAGAGGTACCTGGCGTTTTACGATGGGAGAAGGAAGGGGGGCATACTTGGTTCCAGCATTTACCAGCTGCTTGATCTGGTCAGTGAACTCCAACATGGGGATGGGGGAAAGAGGGGAGAGCGATGTATCCTTAAAGAGGTCCTCAAAGCTTTCGTGGTTGTCAAAGGGGTTTGAGGAGTGTTGGACGGGTGAGAAGGGGGGTTGAGATTTCTCATCTCCGGTCTTTGGTCTCCCATGGTCAAATCTTTGCTCAGGTGGGGACTGTGGTGGCTCACTGCCGCACTTTGTTGTGTCTTCCTCTTGTTTTGGTTCATCTTGTCTCGTGTCCTTGGCCAAGGGAGCAGATGTGTGGTGCAGAAAGTAAAGTATGCTAGAGGTGAACAGCTTTACTCCTGGCTTGTTAAGGAATAGTCCATCTGCTTTAAAAAGATGTCTGCAGCCACAGAAAATGTTAAAATTGTCAATGAACTGCATAGAATGGTTGTTGGTACATGCAGTTGAAAGCCATCTGTTCAGTGCCAACAGTCTGTCGAAACTCTCAGCTCCTCCTCTGACTGGCGGTATAGGGCCACTGACAAACACCTTTGCGTTTAGGGAGCTGACTGTGTTCAGCAGATTCATAAAGTCACGATTCAGCACTTCAAACTTTTGCTTTACAACATCATTTGACCCTATATGCAGTATAATGTTCTTCACAGTTGGGTGTGCTGCTACGATATCTGGGATTCTTTGGGCCAAGTCAGACACCATGTCTTTGGGAAAACAGAGTATTTTGGTGTTTTTACTGCTTTTTATATCTTTCACAGCAGAGTCACCCACAATCAGAGTTTGGGGCCCAGTCATTAGCTTTCCCTGTAGCTTTTTACTTTTAGAATTGCTCTCAGTCCTTACCCTGCTGTGTGACGATGAGACGTAATCCAGGTCATGTCCAGGGTCCTGCAACAGAGGAGCAAATCTGTTCTTCACCTGCACACTCAGTTGTTGGGGAGGCATTTTGTTGCTGATTTTCCCTTTTGCAGCTGTCCACGACCGTGTCCTGCTAAGTACAGGGGTTGAAGAGGCGCTCTGCTTGGGTGATAATGCAGGCCAGCCGGTCGTATCACAAATCTCAGGGCGCTGTGTCCTGCCCGTTAGTCGTCCTCCCATTTCCCAGGAAAATGATTTACTCTTAGGCTTTGCACCAAAAGAGTTCCAGGGAGGACTGCCACTTGTTGATTTATTATCCATTCCACAGCCCTCCTGTTTCTTTGTGGTCTTGCTGGTGCTAGTTAGCCGTGTGTTAGCATGCTTTTGTCCATTGTTTTGGGTCACTGGTAAAGTGGTGTCATTTCCACATGTCACTTCCATATTTACTTCTAACCGGTAAATTTTGGTTTCCAGAACTGCAATCTTCTGAAGGAGTTTGTAGTAGTCCTCTATGGAGAAGGGTGGCATCTTGTTGCTAATTAGCTTTAGCTACAGTCACTTTAGGACAGGCTTGAGCTATTGGTATGCCACGCTCACGCAGATTTTTTTTTAAATATGACAATAGCCTACTATGTCTACAAAAAATGTATAGTCCAGTGATTTATAAGTATCCAAGAGCCGCTGCTCATAGTTTCTCTCAGAGGAAAAGCAAGATTATCAGCAGAAATATGCAAGCAGAAGCAGGAGCAAGCAATAGAGCGTCTGCACTGTAAGAAGCAGGAAGTGAAGAGTGTTTTACAGAAATAAAATAAAATGTTTACACTTCATAGTTTGTCAGATTTCTTTCTCTACAAATGTTATGGTATTTGGTTAGAAACTGTAAGGTTTGCCACATCCTGTGGTAAGGTACTTTCTGTTGCAGCTGCTTAACAGTGAGCTGATGGTATCTTAGTACCGTATGTTATCGGTAATATTCAGAGGTGTCAAAAGTATTCACATTCATTACTTAAATAGAAGTATAGATACTAGATTTTGAAAAGATTTCTGTAGAAGTTGAAGTATCAACACAAGCTTGTTACTCAAGTAAAAGTGTAAAAGTACTGATTTCAAACCTACTTAAAGTATAAAAGTAAAAGTAATGTAAGGGGATAAAAATGCCATTAAGGACAAAAGCTTAGCCAGCCCCACAGGGGCCTATAGTGCACTACCCCACCTCCACAAAAAAAGGAAGCACCTTGTTCAATTGTATTTGTTTGTTCTTTATGTTCAAAAATATAAAAGTATAAAAAGTTGAGCTAAAAAAAAAAGAGCACAAGGCGACATTAAAGAACAGCTTGTGTATTGCTAAGGCCACAGGGTCAAAATTAAATTAAATGATTTATTAAAAATGTAATAACAATAACTTATAACAATAATTATTTCAGGCTGTGTTCTTCAGACAACGGCAGCTACAGTCTGGAGTTACAATCCTCTCCAGTCAAATACAGACACACTTTTACACCGTTTAGCTGTAAGAATTTTAACCGTGTTTACTCCAGCTGCTAGCTAACGGTTGGCTAACGTTACCTGCTGTCGAGTGTTGTATTAACTAGCGTCCCATGTAGCAATGTTTCAGTTGCCTCTAACGCAGTTTTCGGAGCATCAGAGAGAAGCGCAGTCATTTAAGTGGCACCTAAATAAGGTACCGAAAGCCGCGTTGCTATTCTGTCCGGTAGGTAATGGTCGTTAAGGCACCGGGACGTATAAAGAGCCAAAGTCACGCCCCTTCCGGTGGACCTCATGGGACCTTAACTCACAAAAAATATGAACAGTAGTGAACAGGGAGAAGCAAATTATTTTTTTATCCTGTTTGAATTGAGCCATGGATTACAAATATGATGTTCGTCAATTTAAAAGATAAGAGAAAAACCGAAGAAAGTCTCAGTTAGCCGTAGGTTTGTTACATGACCACTTAGTTTAGTGTGAAACCGCTCAGTGGACTACATCTCCCGTCTCACACAATCTACCTCACCTAGCTTGATGCTCGGCTTGCTCGCTAGCTAGCTAGCTCAGCTCTGTTAATAAACAACACATGTAACGTTATCTTAGCTGGTGTGTTTTATCCAGTCAAGTGTTTTCAGCAGATAAGCAAAAGAACAAGCAAGATCCTCTGCTCATTAGAGTAACGTTACATCCCCGGTACGATATGCACAGACATCGTAGCTTCAGCGAGACGTCATCCATGAGACATTGAAGTGTGTAGTCTTTCTAATTACGTATTTTCAGTCTTATACTTCAACAGTTTAACAATGAACGGGGACTTTCTTCGGTTGAAAAATAATGTTTTAAATTGACGAACATCATATTTGTAATCTATGGTTCAATTCAAATGGGATCAAAACATAATTATTATCTCTCCATTGACTCTCGTTCATATTTTTTCCGAATTAAGGTCCCATGGACCAGAAGTAGAAGGGCGGGACTTCGGCTCTCTATTAGCACCGGGTCTGTGCAGGTGCGATGGATCGCGTACAAACCAATAGGGTGTCGGAATGGTATATGTATGTTTATACTTCTCATCCAACCACTGTCTGCTGTAAAATAATTACTCCAGTAAAGAGAGATACGCAAGATTTCTACTTAAGTAAGGTAACAAAGTATTTGTACTTCGTTACTTGACACCTCTGGTAATATTACAGGAACTGTTTATTATAATGCTATTGTGATTGTAAAAAAAATCCTTTGTTCTTTAGCATCAGATTTATTGATCATATAATCAATAATATAGTGTGAGTACAGGGAGGCAGGCCAGTACAGCCTCTCATCAATGTTTTCATTCGTTTCTTTTTGTATGCATCCTGTCCCAGAACTGCTTGTTACTAACCTAGCTCTGGGGAGTTTACTCCCCGGAGTCCTTATGTTTCTTCTTCCCTTCAACGCCCGGCCGCGTCCTGCTGCGTCTGCTGCACCCACCCATGCTCTGCAGCGCCACGTTTCATCCCGCAACGTCCTGCTGTGACATGAACTACAACGACTACCTTCAAAGTCACTGCACTATCTTTAATGCGACTATTATCGCCATCACACCCCCAACCGGCCCCGTCAGACACCGCCTACCAAGAGTCTGGGTCTGCCAAGGTTTCTTCCTAAAAGGGAGTTTTTCCTTGCCACTGTCGCAATAGCCACTGATAATGCTTGCTCTTGAGGGAATTACTGTAATTGTTGGGGCTTTGTAAATTATAGAGTGCGGTCTAGACCTACTCTATCTGTAAAGTGTCTCGAGATAACTCTGTTATGATTTGATACTATAAATAAAATTGAATTGAATTGAATTGAATTGTATTGAATTGAATTGAAAGAAATAAAGCTATTGCAATGCCCTCATCCCCAGCAGTAGATTATTTTGTCCACAAGATGTCAGGATGTCTCATCTGGAGAGACTGAGGCACGGTGCATGCCTATGTGCAGAATTGTACAGATATCAAAAACAAAAAGCCATTAATACTAATACTAGTCATTCATTTGGCTTAATGTGTTTTATGGTATACCAAAAATGACTTCTGTGGTGCTGTGCATTTCTGTAAGCATAACATTTAACAGCTCTTTTACAAAAGGAAGAAATGCACTGCACAGTACTTATTGATGAATGAAGTAAAATGTTGGGAAAAGCTCCATACAGCATGACTATAGAAATCTGTGAATACTAATATGAAAAAATATAAATCAAAAAACACAAAAATCATTGAGAGTAAAAAATGCAAGACATATGTAAGGTATTGAGACATGTTTCACTATACATAAGAGACATCCGTCCAGAATTATTTACAACAAAACAGAAAATAAAGAAAGAAGTGCAATGTCGCAAGACTAGAAACACACAAAAACAAAACTGTACAAGCGAAGAGTTGCACTGCATCACGTCAGAAAACATTATCTGTCAACACAAGGGTTGGAGTCATTCTGTGGCAGAACTTTCTATCAAACAAACACATTTTTAAGACATTGACATTTGCTCTTAAAGACATATGTTGCTGGTAAGCAGTGTAAATATGTCTTTAAAAATATCTGTATGACCAAATTAACATTATGGCCAACTGTCCCCAATTCACAACTTGGGTCTTTTAGGTGAAAAAACTGTATTTGAATTACAAGAAATCATTTTCTTTACCCAAATACGGTAATGCAGAATTACACAAATTTAATTGGCCCATTTGGTGAGGATCCCAACCTAAATTCTGAGCTCCATATGAGCCAAAAGATTTGGAAAAAGTCAACCATGATTTTATTGTATCCGGCGTCGACTACTGGATAGTTTTGTTAAGGAGCCTCAGCATATTTTCTCTTTTGCAACTGATAATAGTCCAGAACTCAGCAGCGATGCTTTTAACAAAGACTAAATATAAATCACACATGACACCAGCTTTGGTGACTCTCTATTGGCTCCCTGTCATTTAGAGGATTGATTTTAAAATGCCACTTTTGGCATACTACTGGCATTACATGGTCAGGCACCTTTGTACTTAAAGGGTTTGCTGTGGCCTCTGACCTCTAGGAGGGAAAGTCTCAGAGGGAAAATCATTGCACATCTTTCTTAAAAACAACTTGTGATTGTACCTTTTTCCTTTAGGGGTTATACACTTATTTCTCCTTATTTTTTGTGTAGGAGTATAAAGGAATTGTTAATAAGTGCAGTTTGAGATTGTACATGTGTGAAGATCGACGTTCATCCCAAATCAATCACAGTTTTTATCGACAATTGTCATTTTGTCTTCCAAGGCACATTGATCAGAGGAAGTCTGTGTGATACGAATCAGTGAAGTCTTACTGTTCGGGGTCATCAGGGCCTGTATCCCCACAGAGCAGGGTTACTGTAAGGTGAGTAGGGGCAGTTGTTGTGACAAACACATGAGTGGATCATCATCACAGCTCGCTGCAGCAGTCTGCCTGTGGGGCAGCGGAAGGTCACCTCAGCCGTGGTGCTCTGATAAGGCGTGCAGCAGCGGGAGTCAGTGCACTGTCCGCAGTACCGCAGCTGGTAGGCCCGGGTGCTGTAGCAGCCCTGGTGAACCAGCCGAATGGGCCCTGGTGATGTGTAGCTAGCCCTGCACCGTCCCTGCTGTCCCCACTAGGAAAACAGCATGCATACACAAAAACTTAACAACACTTCACAGGGTACCTTTCAAATGGTACCTTTGTGCACAGTAGCTCTGCATTGGAGAAATATTTGAAGTTCACCCTGATCACAATAAGCATATACTCACACTTACCTTTTGTTGTAATTAGCCATGCAGAAAATTGTTCAGATTTTGTTCAGATTTGTTCCCAGAAATTATAGTTCCAGCTTTAATTGTCTCGAAACTCAGAACATAACACCATAATCATCTTTTTGTGATTTGGGTGAACTTACCATAGGGTTTTTATTAATTTTTTTTGTCTGGACTGTATTTTCCTGTTTTTGTGTCTACTGTAAGTGACTGATGTGAACAACATTCGGCAGCGGCAATACAAGCTATAATGTAAGATACTGTATTGGGCAATTGCGCACCTTGAATTTACGTCCACAAAAAGTGCTTGTTTTATCACTGACATGCTCAGATTACTGTTCTAAGTGTCTGACAACAATATGAAAGGATCCCTACAGAGGTAGAGGATCTTACTCTTAACAAAAAAGTCTATCTCTGTAGGAATCCTTTCCATAATGTTGTTAGACAAGTAGAATAATAATCTGAACCTGTCATTGACAAAAAAAGCTTTTTTAGTGGACGTACTATATTGACGATGTACATTTGTCCTATAGGATTACAGTCCGGTTCGTTGGTGCCGGTTACAGCATTCTCGCTCAATGCTGGACCAATTTCAAAGATTCTAGTTAGTTATTAGTCATTTGGACACCTCCAGGTTAAAAAAAACAACAAAATACCCTTTAAGCCATCAATGGAAGCAAATGGGATGTATGAAGAAATGGACACAGAACATACAGGCAGTAGACATAAACAAAAGCTCACCATGGGTTTCCTTGGGACGGGCTGAACTGTATGGCAAGGCCGCACTTTACAAAGTCGAGTTTCCATTTGCAGCTTGCAGGCTGGGTTCTGGTTAGAAACCCGTGTGGAGACCCCAGCCCCGCAGCTCTGGGAACAGGCGCTCCACTGGGTGCTCTGTGCCGTACAAGTGGAGGCAGGTGGGACCAGTTTGTTTAAAGGGTGATCCATCGGGAGAGCTGGCCACAGCCTGCCGGGTCTCATGGCTAAAGAAACCAAATAAAACACAGAGAAGCAAATTCAGATCACATCCACAGTTCAAGTTGCAGCATGTCCAATAGCAGGTTTTATGCCTATATTTGTTCACATTTTGACAAATTGGCAGCACCAAAAGTATGCTGAATTAATTATTACCAGTTCCTGTTTGGAATGTGTTCATGGATGTCCAGACTAAAGATGTTCCGATACCGATACCAGTATCGGAAAAGCCTCCGATACCGCCTAAAATGCCGTTACCGGTATCGGAAAGTACTGGAGTTTATGCACCGATCGGATACCACGTAATTTAGCCCTGAAGAACTCAAGAACACTGGTCTTGGATCGGTACTCAGTATCGGCCGATACACAAGTTCAGGTATCGGTATCGGGAAGCAAAAAATGGTATAGAAAATTTAAAAATGTGATGATTTCCAGGCAAGTTTTGGAGCCTCAAAGTTAGAGAACCTTGGCACTAAACTAAACTAGATGCTGATCGAACTCATTCACCTCAGTGACTCACTTCTAATCTGATTGTCTTTTTGCTCACAAAAATGTCCAATTCAAAACGAATCCAATGCTTTGGATTTTTGTGAATATAACAAAAATGTTGTTTCCCCCAAGACTAACATGTAGAAGTCATAATAATCAGCTGATCTTCAGGAATGACATTATCAAGGTTTTGTATCCAAGAACAAAATGTTCTATTGCTGCGCTCGTAAGGTTGTTTGACTCCGACAATGTTTGGAATTCCAGATGTTTTTAGAGTGGCTTCATTTCCCTAACACTCCCTCTCACATACACACACACACACACACACACACTGCCCTTTTAATGGTGTAATAGTCTCTATATGACTTCATGTTTAATTGTTACACAGCTGCTGTGGTTGTTATGAAAAAAAAATGTTTTGACTTTTCCAAAGTGAGTTATATTTGGACTTTGGGAGTTTTCCTCTGGCCGGACACTCCCCAGTTTAATGCAAAAATGCTCCAGTAAAAACTTCCAGACATGACCACCAGTGACAAACCTCATTAAAATGATGGGACGATAATGTTGCCATATGGACTGATCGTCAATGTATCTGTAGCTGAGAAATCCGGTGATACTGTATATGGAAATACATCTGACTCTGGAAAATATCTCGTAAATAGCCAGCTCTGATGTCAGGATGAAATTAAAAGGAATAGTCCGACATTTTGGCAAACACACTCATTTGCTTTCTTGCAAAGAATTTGGCAAGAAGATCACTACCACTCTTATGTCTGCTCGTTAAATATGAAGCTTACAGCCAGGAGACAGTTAGCTTACATTAGCTTAGCATAAAGACTGGAAACAGGTGGGAACTAATTGTTTTGTTGTTCACTTTGGGTTTTGTACGGCTTAAACAAACAAGTTAAAAGATGGTAATCAGTGAGCTTTAGAGGAGCTGGTAGGCAGATTTTTTATTTTTATTTTACCTTTGGACAGTACGGACTAGTTATGCTAAGCTAAGCTAATCTGCTACTGGATGTAGCTTCATATGTACTGTACAGACATGAGAGTTGCATCTATCTACTGGGGAGTTGATGGGTTGATTTAACCCTCATAAGTCCCGCCTCCACCTGTAGAGTTTACCTGTGATGGCGTCCTGAAAGACTGTGTTCTCCAGGTTTTCACACACCCATTCCTTGCAGCATTTCCCCGGTAGCCGGATATGTTGTGGGTTGGGACAGTCCGGAGTGGGAAGACGGCCATTTAGAGGACAGGCTGGCACACAGCTCACCCCTCCGCCTCTGCAGTGGCAGTAGGTGTCACAGGAGGGCTGAAAGGACTGGCCCTCGCGGTAAGTGATGCCGTTGACTTCGCAGCGCAGATCCTCCTGACCTGTGAGGACACACACAGCACAGACGGCGTCTTAACTTTCTCCACCCCACCTGCACCTCGGACTGACGCGGGAAACTTAATCAGGAAGTGAAAGGATTGGATTAGGATGAAGGGAGAGGGGGGAGGTGGATGGATGCAGAGGGAAATGAATGAGAGAGAGAGAGAGAGAGAGAGAGAGAGAGAGAGAGGGAGAGAGAGAGAGAGAGGTGAGGACACAGGAGCTGCTGTCCCTGCCAATGGTTGTGTAGTTTTATGGGAAAAACAGGCCTCTCCACTGAGTAACTGCCGCGTCTGTTCTTCAATCCGTTAAGTGTTGTCTCTGCAATCTATCATGCTGCTCAAAGCACAATCATTAGAGCAAATGTGTCAACAGCAGTCCTGGAAATAGAAGTTGAAAGGTTTTGGAGTTCTGGCAGAGCGCCGCCGCCCGGCAGGCCGTCCCTGAGCTCGGCTGAGCACACTCTAAACATGAAGTGTCTGTTTGTCCCGCTCGTGCAGACCGACTGAGGCTCTATCGCCTCCTCCCCTGTGTGTCCGCTTCACTCTGTCCTACCCACCCAAACATGGCTACCCCGGGGTTGTTTGCTTGTTAGAAGAGGCACTCACTGACACACTCCCCGGGGTCTCCGGGGAAGCTGGCGCTGTAGTCGCACTGCAGTCCTCTCTGGCTGTCGCAGGGAACCATCTCGGTGCAGGGCTCGCCCCGCTGCCGGGCACACACCTGGCAGCAGCGGCAGCCATCCAGCACCAGCGGGACTCCTGAGGGACACTGGGGCACAGAAGTGGGGCAAAGGCAGGGCCTGTCACACAGCTGGCACAGCACCTGCAGGGACAACACACATGGGAACGGAGAACATCATTATCATCATACCAATTCTCATATTCGTCAGCTGAATCATTATCCTCATGAGTAAGGAAAATATTATTGGTATCCGACACAGTCAGGCAGGCCAAACCACCGTTTCCAATTACATGTCTCTGGCGGAGCCAAAACACAGGCGAAATCTGGATGAGCCCAGTTTCACCTAACCAGAGCAGGTTTTGTTGCTCTGTATAGAAATACAGACCGAATTCAGACTCGACAAGATAATGCTGCTGTATTGTAATTTTACAAGCACACACTGCAAGAACATTACACGTTATTTCTGTACTGTTAATCAACCAGAGAGCAGGATGATAATGTGGAAGAGAAAAATAAATATGCAGACAATCTGGTGTTATGGAGTCATGTCGACAAGTTAATTTACGTATCTTTAGGGCTGTAATAATCAGAAATAGTCAGTTACAGAAAATAATTCGTCAACAATTTTGATATTTCTCACTCTTTTGATTCGGTTTTCAAGCACAAATGCCAACAATGATCTACTTCCCTTCTCAAATGTGAGGATTTGTCTTGTGTGATCATAAACTAGAATATCTTTTTGGTTTTGTGACGGCTAGTCGGACTAAACAAGCAACTTTATGATATCACCTTGGGGTGTAGTAAACTGTGATGGGAATGTTTCACTATTTTCTGACATTTGATAGGCCAAACAACTAATCAAATAATCAGGATAATAATGAACAGGTATTAAAAAGCTACAGTTAACAAGTTAGAATTGTTATGGTCCTACTTGTCTTATCATATAGCCATATGTTGTACACTGTGACCTTATTTCTGTCCAGACAGGACAACTATCATCCCTCTTTTCTTCATTTCAAAACAGGGTAGACAAGCAGATGTTTCTCCACACATAAAACAAATAAAATAACTATAATAACTTATGGATAAATGATCACACTAAGACTACGTCTGTGATTTCCTGCACAGAAATGCTCTTTGAAAATATGAATCAATCTTGTAACAATAAAGTGAGCCTAGAAAAATCACACATCTTTCAGACCTAGGGTCACACACACACACACACACACACACACACACACACACACACACACACACACACACACACACACACACACACACAAACACGCACACACACTCACTAATCTAATTCAGAACCAACCACTGTAAGGAAGCAGGAACAGGCCTCACCTGTGTAGCCACACACAGCAGTCCAGCCAGAGCTATCACACAGTCGCACAGCAGTCGGTCCATGGGGGCTTGTGTTCGTTGCTGATGGAGCTCCGTCTGTCTCACTAACCTGTGTGACGCTGTTTGCTAACTGCTCATTCTTGCGCCTGCTGACATTTATAAAGTCTGGACTCTGATGTCACAGTCTGACTACCGTGTAAACAGCCGCTGGACCGGCATCAGAAATGTTTCACATTCCTCCTCCCTGCTGCCCATTTCCACTTCCAGACACACACACACACACACCTCCACCCCCAAGTCTTTCCCCTCGTTTTCCTCTCCTCCCTCTCTTTCCAGTCTTGTGGCGCTCTAAGTTTACACAGCTTCACACGAGCTGAGGGGAGAAAAATACATTAGCCCAGTTGTCTACAAGTCAAACAACCTCCGGGGCTTTTGTGGTGATGATTCCTGATTTAAGTTGATGAGATTTTTTATCTTGCTGATGTTTTTACAAGCTGCCGCTCCACTGTATGGTGAGTCAGATATAGTAGATGAACTTTTCAAAGGACAGATATAGAGCAGATATTTCCACTATTTCATTTTTTCATCCCCAAACCTAAAATACTCCCTAAAGTCCCCAGTGTGTAACTTCAGCCAGACTTCAAAGAGATGAAATCCTTCGCTTACCCTCTGGTTTACATGGTGTAAGGGCAGCAGGTCTGAGGTTAGCTTGAACTTGAATCATCGCAATGTCTCTTCTATTGTGAGAAAAGCTTTCCTCTGAAGAGAATTTAAACAGGACACATCCTGCTCAACAGTGTGGTTCCGGAAGGAAAAATCACATTCATTTTCTCCGTAAGGATTTCAGATGATTATCAGCCAAAATGTCTAAACCCTCTGAGGTAGACTGACCACGAGCTATGAGGTTGTAAACAGAAAGTTTCTGCTCCTGTAGAAGCTAGAAGTCCGTATGAAATAAACCTTTTTATATGCATTTTATTTCTTAAGAAGAAATACTACACAACCCACAATCCTATAAGCATAACGACATTTCTGATTTGTAGAACTCGCTGTTACCATGCGAATGTTTACCGTACCCGCTGGCGATATTACCAAAGCCTGTCTACGGAAAGCCTTTTCACTCCCTATTCAGCCCCATTGTACCGAATTTGGTTGCAGTTCCACCAGAGTTCCACTGGGGGTGATCACGAGCGAGTGCAAAATGAATGGGACTATATGGAGCTGGACGGCTGATTGTTGTTGAGAAATCTCAGATTTGATTGTAGTTTTTGCAAGTTCAACGTGGATCATAGGTTGAAAGTTGAATGAACGAGTACTTATGTCCTTTCAATTTCTTACAGGTTGAGTCGTTATAACACGTCCATAACACGCTAGCATTCTGCTAATGAATGCTGATTGTTCAGTGAAGGACTGATTACGAACAGAGATCCCGCTTGATGGCATCTGAAGCGGAACCAGAATGTCAGAGTGAATATTTCGGCGTGGTCTTTAAAACATTAGCAAACCTCTTTCTAGCACGTGTATTAACAGGGAGAGCCTACCTGTCAGCTGTGTTATCGATGCCTCGAGAGAGAAAAAAGGAAGTGACTCAGTCAGCTTGTCGTAAAGCAGTATCTCCGGCTGTACGATGTGTATGACATCATTGACATTTTAAAAGGCTTTTTAGAACAAAAATGCGACTTTAAAAAAATCACCCAGCATTGTGTATTTTCTTTGCCTCCCCTTTCAAATGCAACATTCAAATTTCTAGACAAAAAATGATATCCTATTATATCCATTCATTCTGCACTGGCCCATGAGCGCCCTATAGGGGAACCAGAGTGGAACTGCAACCAGTTCAGAAGCCGGAAGTATTGAGAGAGTGGAACGTCTTCCCTTATTAGAAATTCTTTGATATTACGAATTCCACTATGACCCCTCCCCTTCAACAGCATTTATTGGCCAGGCGTCCATGCTTACGCAAGGTAACGTAACCCCATTTGTTCAGGTCCTATCCTCTGACCAATCGGCTATCCTAACCTTAAACAAACAAGGTCAAATGCCTAACCCCAACCAATCGTGCTGCTTCGTAGTGCACGTCTTGACGTGGCCATAGTGGGATTCGTAATTTTGCCAGCCGGCGGCTCCAGCCTGCGCCCTCTGACCTCTATAACCCCTCTACATTTACAATGACGGGTGATTGGGCTTATTGGGTTTACGATTATGACAACAAATACAAAGAAATGTCATGACAGAAAACATTATAGTGTAAAACCTTGAGATAACCACATTTTCACACAAATGCTTTTTACAGTAAAGTTTTAACATTCAATAACCTCCATCTGTGATTTGTGCTAAAGGCACACCAGCAGAGTTTGTTGGAGGCGGACGGCTGAACATCTGACGAGCTTGCTGGAGCAGCTGTCTGAGCTGAGCAGGAATATCTTCATTTCCATGGAGGTAAACCAGAGGGTTGAGAGCACTGTTCAGACACACAAGGCCACGACTTATCTGACGAGCAATGTAGACTCCATTAGACCATTCACGGCATATCTTCTGATTTTGCAGAACTCTTGACCAGAGGTTGAGGTTCTTCAGTACATGATAGGGGATGTAACAAACAGAGAAGAGAAGAATCACGATGAACAACAACTTCAAACTTCTCTGTTTCAGTACCTTGTGAGTGATATTTGTGCGGCAGAGAACGACAATCACATGTCCATAGCAGCCCAGTGTGATGAGCAATGGGATACAAAACCCAGTGAATGTCCATCCAAGGCTGTATTTAATGTATTCATCCACATAGATGTCAGAGGTGGTATCAAAGCATTGCTCAGTGTTGTTTCCAAATGTTTTGCTGTAGAACATGTCTGGAAGACTTTGAACGCTGACTAAAAACCAAACCATGACTGAGATCCCCACAGAGTGAGTGAGCGTTATTCTTCCCATCACTCTCATTGGATGGACAATAGCCAGGAACCTGTACACACTTATACATGTAAGGAACCCGATACTGCCATATAAATTCAGGTTGAAGCAGAATCGTGTTATCTTGCAGAATGCGTCTCCAAAGATCCACTTTCTCTCCACAAAATAGTACACCACCAAAAATGGGAGTGTGAGCAGGTATAGAATATCAGCAAGTCCGAGATTGAGAACAAAAACATTGATGATCTTTAGTTTCTTCCATCTGTGCAGCAAAGACTTCAATCCCCATCCATTAGCTACCAGGCCAATGATGAAGACTAAGATGTAAACAGGAGGCAGGAATCTGCCTGTAAAGTCAAAGCTGATACCTTGACAAGATCCGTTCGTCATTGTCTTCTGGACAGTTAGTACAGTTCCTTCTCTTGCTGGGTTTGAAATAGAATAGATAGAAACAGAGTCAAAGCATCTGTGGTTCAGAGAATATTTCCTGTTCTATGCCTCACCCTTGACATACATTTGGGTTCCTGCACTTGCTGCTATCCAGGAAACAACACGGGTTGGCTGGTTTGTCAGATTCTTTTTAATTGAAAATATAAAATTAAAAGTCATCTACGGGAGCCCAAGTAACAGCTTCTACTACAATTACAGGTTTATATGTACTTGTGCTGCCTTACATGTAGTTTTATGGTCATGATTAATCTTGTAGCTGGTTGGCTTGGTTCCAGGCTTAAAACTCTTTATAAAAGCATTTAATGAAACGTCAATGGAGCTATTAAACGGGGTGACCGTCCATGTTAAGCTCTATTAGACACGCAACAGAGCTGAGCTGCTGTTAGTGCAGAGGCAGCAGTGCTAACAACGTGACTGAAGCAGTTCAGGATACACAGTGTAAGTTTTAAACAGCCATCTTTGTTTGCATGTGTGTTATGTCTGAGACTGTCCAAGAACACTCTACAGCCATGCTAGCAGCTCCGTGAGGCTGTACTAAGGCACAGCTAGGGGCGTTTCTAGGACTTGAGGAGGTTCAGGGCTTAGCCTGGACCAATTTAACTAAATGCAATGCAAAACGGGGATTGGCTTGCCCAGCTTGTTCATAGCCAGTGCATGTTTATTTTAGCTGTTTTACACAGTACACAAACACAACACATCTGCCGCAGCACATCCACAGCAGATCGCGTCAATTATAAACCTGAACCTGCACAGACCACGGAAGCCACACTGCTCATCTCTATTTTTACAGCGAGACTGGAAACTAAAGCGTCACACGGGTCTGCTTCAGAGCTCTGTGTGTTTGAATCTGAACCGTAGAGTGTAAATGTCACGTCACAGGAACTTCAAACAAAATCATTAGTATTGTGCTCCTAAACTTTGTGTTAATGGCATAAAGCTTTAGAATAATTTGGCTATGATGCCTCCAAAAATTACAGCTTTCCTTACATAGAGACAGTTGCTAGCAACAAAAACAACACGTTGGTCAGACCCCGCATGTACCTGCCCGTTCTATTTCGCCTAAATATACTGGACAAAAAGAAAAGTCAGGGGTTCAGCAAAGTTATTACTATTCATCCTGAGAGGGGACATGAATGTATGTACCATATTGCATGGTAATCCATCCAGTGGTTGTGGAGACATTTCACTCAAAACCACAAATATCAAGCTCATGGTGGCGCTAGAGGAAAGGTCAGAGGATCACCAAAGTCACTGAGATACATCCTCTGGGGACCATGACTTTCTGTACCAACTTTTGCTCTAATCCATCCAAATAAATGTTGAGATGTTCCACTGGATAAGTGACATTTCTAAACTGCTGGTGGCACTAGATAAAAAGTCAGAGGATCACCAAAGTCATATGGATTCATCCTCTGGGTACCATGAATGTCTGTACCAAATTTCACGGCAATCCATCCAATAATTGTTAATACATTTCAGTCTGAATCAAACTGATGGAACGAAAGACAGACATTGCCTTCCCTAGATCAGCTTGTGTTGCACAACTACGTACATGTCATGCAACATGTTACAAGGAAGCCACAATATGCCTGAATCTAAACACCATAGCAAAAGGACCACAAGTCACTGAAACAGAAAGTTAGCCATTCTTGGTTAAGGGATTCAGTCAAGATTCCTGAATATCAACATCAGCCATTTCTGACAGAGCTGGGTGGGCAGCGAAGACATCCAGCGATGAGTTATAAATAGAAGGAGACAGACAGAAAGATAGAGAAGAGGAAAGTATATGTGTCCGGGCCCCAGGCAGGTGGGCTCCATGTGGCCAGCCAGTGTAGATGTACTGCAAGGCCTCAGCTTTCTCTGAAAACTAGAATGTCCTTGCCATGTGTTTTCCATGCTCTCCAAGAATGACAGAGGCTGGAAGGATTGCAATGTAATGGCTACACTAAAACATAGCACTAGGAAGAGGATCTCAAACTATTGTATATAACAAATACAGTTCACTTAGACTATTGTTTTGTATAGAAAAAGCCTCTCTCCGTGCTTAAGATTCTAAATGCAAGCTTGAATGATCCTAAGTATACTTGATAGGACACATTTTATGAATATACTGTTAGTGTAGCTTCATTTTGCATTATGCATCATGCTAAAAAGATGTAGCCAAGTCATAACATGAATATGAAATCATACAGTATTTGCCAATTTCAACCAAGAGTGGCAGAGAACACATTTTTCCAGAGCACACAGATGTTGGAGAGCTCCCAGACAGTAAAGTATCACTCTCACTGACAGTGGACACGTTTGAAGAAACCCCCAAAATCCTGTACAATGACCCCTATTCAGTTTGAGCGAATATTGTTTTGGTATGTGATGGTATGTAGGAAAAGCCCATTGGATCCCTTGTTGATTTGTGAATGCAAAAACTGCAGGGCAAAGTAATAAAAATATTATCTGTCCTGTAAATGTTAGAAAAGAATGCATTGATCTAAAGGAAAATCACTCTACCAAATCTGTCACTGCGGGACAAAAATGTCTAACACATGTTCAGAAAAGTTGTCCAACAACCTAAAATATCTCAGACTGGAAGCAGAACAAAATACAGCGTAGACTCAGACTGCTGTAATGATACTCAGAGGTGACACTGTGCTACAGGTATGCAGGGCTGAAATCACATTTACAGATGTCAAACCTTGCTGTTCTGTTTTGTCGAAACAAAACGTACAATTGTAAAGATTAGTTTCACTGGGAAATTAGACAGTAGTGCTGATTGAATATCCAGTGTGTGTCTGTCTGTCTGTCTGTCCACCACTTTGGTCCAGACTGAAATATCTCACTCAACTATTGGATGGATTGCATTCATGGTCCCCAGAGGATGTATGCTTCTGACTTTTCCTACTGACCCTGAGTTATCCTCTAGCGTCACCATGAGGTTGAGAATTTGTGGGGTTTTTGTGTCATATCTCTCGACAACTATTGAATAGATTGTCATTGACGCTTGGTTCAGATATTCATGTTCCCCTCAGGAAAGATTTAAGTTAGGTAATCCTAACTTTCCATCAGGTCAAATTGTTAATTTGCCCAATACTTTGGTTTGTGAAGAAATATCAGCAAAACTAATGATATTCCCAGCAGCCTCAGCTATACTTTGTTTGTTTAGTTGTAATTAACGTGCTAGATGGCAAAACTAACATGGTAAACGTTATACCTGCTAAATATCATTCTCTTAGCATTTTCATTGTGAGGGATCAATAAAGTATCAATCTATCTAGTATCTATCTATCTATTTAGCTCAACGTAGAGCCTCACAGAGCTTCTAGCATGACTTTAAGCTCTTGTTAAGTATTCAGACAGAATGCAAAGTTTCTGTGAATCTGAAGTTGAACACAAACACACTAGCATTGTTGGTTGCTAGCTAGCTTACAGCTACCAAATATAAATAATGGGACAAATAAATATAAACAAATCCAACAAAAAAATTGTTTTGCTTTCAGTCTGAACACAGTTTTAGTCTTGTTTCTCACTTGGCTTTGGCTTTTCTCACAGGCTGAACAACTAAAATCACAGAAATCAGTGCTGGTATTTGAGAACTGGTTAAATTATATTTATTTTACAAAACACTGCAGATTAAATACTCCATATGTTTTTTATTTGATCTCATTTCTGATTTGATTAAACAAAAGACACTGCTACTACACACATTACACGAGGTTTTCTGAAAAGTAAATTTTTATACAGTACCCCCAACGTCAGCCAACCTTAGCAAACCCAGACAATATTCAAGTTGGCCAGTTTGTGGGTTTGGGTGGTGCCAACTAGCTGTGACTGAGTGTGACTCAGAATAAACAGTCTGTGTGGGCTGTAACAGCCACAAATAATACTCAAATCCTTTCCCAGGACAACATTTGACACATGCATTACATGCAGAGCAGCTCCAAGTGCACTTGGTAATTGGTGTCTGAGGTTTTGGCACCATGTGGCGCTGAAAATTTCCCAGTCTTTGGCAGGTTGGCTGTGCCAGATCTGCAGGTATCCTTTCAGTGAAGAGAGCAGATTAGCTGTGACTGCTGGAACAGCGAAAAGTATGTGGTCCAGCTTTGCAGCCTTGAGTCAGAAAGCACATGCAAGTTGTAGCCTGGTTATGATGTTGATGTACGGAGTTATACTGACTCATAGTTCCAGTAAGGGATGTGATGATCGGCATCAGTGGATCACCACCACACCCTGCAGAGGTCACAGACAGAGCTGTCCTTATCCATTAAAACATAACAAAAACTCAAACTGCACTGTCTCTGTTTCTCTTCCAGCTTCCTTTATGTCTGTCCTTCAACACGCCTCAGCTCAAACTGTTTTCTCTTACAAGGGCATTAGTGAGTTTATTTCAGTCAGCACTGTAAATATCTTCTTTCATTTACACTGGCTTTGAAATCAAATGGCAGAGGTAAATTACTTCTAATTTGTTAACTAAATATTCACTAGATATTTGGACTTTATGAATATTGGCAGTAGCCTGAAAAGTGAAGGAAGTGCTGCTTTTAACAAGGGATGAACTTTTAAGCAGATGGAAAACTATGAACAATGCACAGAAGGAAAAGCACTCAGCCACTAAGATGGCCATTTCCCTTTGAAATCGCTCTTGTGAAACTGTAGAGGAAATAATACAGGTGCACAGCTGTTATGTGAAGTAACATACAACTTAAATTGTCCTGAGTGGTCAAAATATACCCAAAAGAACAAACTGAGACATGACTTAATTGGACCTAGCCACTGAGCCAGAGAATAAATACGATGATTACCAACATTCCACACACCAAAAGTCTAAAAATGTCCTGGAACAGAATCGAAAACCACAAAATGAAAACTCTCCAGTGAAAGAGAGTTTTCTCAAGAAGTGATTGTGTCAGTCTTTTGTGCATGCCATGTGCATATTACAGCCACTTAGATTAATGTGTGAATATGTGGTCTAGGTGTAAGCACACACACACACACACACACACACACACACACACACACACACACACACACACACACACACACACACACACACACACAATGTTTTTCCTAAAATGACACCTACAATTCCAGACATTCCAGATTGATGTGTGAAAATCCCACAGTGTTGCCACAGGTAGACCCAGAGCCGACGATAAGGACATGGTCCTAACCAAAGGTCAGGCTCCTGACGTACACGGGGTTGAGGTCACTGCCGTGTCTACTGTGACAAAAGAAACGCACAGATCGTCCAAGTTTCTCATTCACACCTACTCATCATGACAGCTGCTCTGACAGATGTGCCAGCAAAGGTAGAAACAACTGTCTGTGGGATGTCACGGGACTGTTGAATCCAAACCCAAAGAATGTTGCTCTAATGACAAATAACTTTTTCACCTGTGCAGCTTCACATGTCAGAGCTCAAAAAAAAATGTTGTGCTGAAAAAGGATGTTTGGACAGGTACAATATGCTGTAATAATGGAGAAAAAGGACCTCTTTGAATATCCAAACGTGAACAATTTGTGCGAATAAATTGCACGTTACAAAATTAGAACCCATCTACCTCTATGAGCCTATCCACATCAAATCCCAAACTTTGGGAGTACATTTTCCGCAGCTGGTTTGATTTTTGCGAATTTTGGATGACGAAAAAACAAGCCAACCAATTCAAAATGATGGCTTTTGCATTACAAATGATATAGATCCATTTGGTCTCGCAATATACTGCCCTTTTCAGAGTAAAGATTGTAAAGACAACGGATATAAAGAGAACATCTGAAGAAGGATAGCAGTTGAACTCGATTGTGATGGTAAGTAGCCTACAAAAGACGGGGAAAACATTGTAGTTGTTGCCAAGTTAACGTATAGTGAACCGTTCATTTCCAAGTGCATTAGCCAACGTTAACTCAATGCTGGGGACATGTGTGTCAGAAATGACATGTGGTCATTGTGAAAGGTATACTATGAAACCTGACCATATCACATCAGCGATAGCGTCACATCAATTATTTCTGTTGTATATAGACACGGTCAATTGATGATTGTGTGACAGTGCAAACCTTTAATCTTGGGTGGAATGCATGGAACGTGCACATTTGTGTCGGTTGTGGTGTAAACAGTTTGAAACGAAAGCGCAACCTTTGGTGCTGAAAAATGAAGCCAACGTGAAGTGCCAAAAATCTGCAGTTCATCGAGCGGCCACTTGAGGCCGGCTCCAAAAGGGAGTCACTCCCCCCCGCAAATTCACGTAGAATAGAACCACAAAACCAACAGTTAGTTTCCATCCAGAGGAGTAGAGGGGAAACAAATCGATGCTGTGTTTTCAAGGTGTAGTGCAGGGAAATATGATCCGCCGTGAGCAGGGTGTATTTTATTTGTCCCGCACAATCTGAATTGTGCTGAACTGCTGCGGAGCTCTTCGGGCGTCCGGAAAAAATAGAAGCTCTGTGTATCTGCTCCGGAGGGCTGTGGACCGGTTTGACTCCGACCTGCGGCCCTTTGCTGCATGTCATTCCCCCTCTCTCTCTCCCCTTTCACATCTTCAGCTGTCCTATATAACAAATGCCTAAAATGCCCAAAGAATAATCTTTAAAAAAGTAAAAAGATTTCAGACTTTACAGCAGAAGGAAACATGTTTACAGCTGGGTACAAAAATACAGTTTTGGTTAAGGCTTAAACGTCGGCATAATAAAGGGTGTTCCACTTTGAGTGACAGGTGGGCTGCCATTGATGGTGTTTTAAGCCCCCAACGTCGACTTCAAGGTAGCGCTGCGACCATTGACTTCAAGGCACCTAACCCTAACCTTAACCTTAACCCTAACCCTAACCATTGCCTAATCCTAGTGCCTACCAGGCATTAATGGTTAATGGTTTGAGCACGGAAAATCATCAACAAATACTCCTAGATTTCTTTTTCCTTTCATCCCTGGTGTGTAAAGGGCATTTCCTCATCTGAGATTTCTCTTTGGATTATCTCTTGGTCTGTCTGTCCCCCATTTTGGTCTTATTTTTCCTCCATTGACGGTGCTATAAAGCCCCCTGACACATTGCTTGACTTACATGCTGCTGTCTCATCATCCTCTCGATTATGTAAACGTTTTCTTGCCCGGTCACGGACATGGGTTCAGGAGGTGTTTGTGGAAAGATGATTGCAGCAACACAACGTGGAAATAGCCTCCAGCATTCGTTGACACACCTAAACCAACAACACATCCATTTCTAGCTTCAGTTACTAAAAATAAATGAGAACAAATAAATAAGGAACAAGGATTCAATTCATGATGGCACTCACTTCCTAGCATGGTACACGGTGTCAATATTTTTAGCTGAGATTGTGCGCTAACTTCAGGTAGAGGAAAGCTATATTCTGCAGACAGCTGGAGACTGGAGATCTGAAACACAGGATCTCACTCAGGGATTGTCTATATTCTGTCATTATGCCCCTGCTGGTGATCTAAAAAAGGACAACGTTATTACAGACACATCTACACTGTACAGGAAACCATTTGAAGATGTTGAGACATATGATGGGGAGAGCGAAAGCATATGACACACTACCGAGAGAATGCTAGAAGGACGTTTAAACAAATTTAGAAGGAATTCTGCTTACATTTGCATGATTGATTGATTTAATCTGCTTCCTGGGAACCAGATGGAGCATGTCAGACTTAATTGCTCACATCTTACTAACAATGTGAATTATTCCCATCCATTTCCAGAGACAACACCCATAACATTTGAATTACGGCTCAGAGTCCATGAGTGTAAAAGGTGGACCACAGCTCTGAGATAAACAGTGAGTGCTGAGCACACCACGGTCCTTTATAAGTGAATTATAGATGAAATGGTTCAGTGGTGGCACAAAGTAACAGTTGCCACTGGGTGGGAGTGATTAGGAGTGGTGGAAAGAAGTCTTCTCCTGTGTCAATGCTCCACCCCGTGGCCAAACGCAAAACTGCACATGTACATTCATGTCACCAGTGTGCCATATCAACCAAACAAAGTTACATTATGGCTCCAACAAAATGTATAGTTATAGGTTAAGATACAATTTTTTTTTTATTGATCCCCAGGGGAATATTCACAAAATACCCAGCAGTTTGTAAAGTCATTCAATATATACCCATAATTATAACCCATTCATATAATATATATATTATTCTGAAATGGGCCATTCTGCATTAGTACTTTTACTTTTAGTACTTAGGTAAAATTGTAAATACATTACTAGTAGAAGATCAAAGTACTTCTTCACAGGTTTCTACAGGTTTCACCAAGTCAACTCTAAGACTTTTAAAGACCTTTTTAAGACCATTATGAATGAAATGTAAGACCTATGTCATAAAATCAAAAATAATGTCAGAGTCTTTTAGGACAAATTTTCACTGTCAGTTTGCCTCCACTAAAAGTGCTGTTTTTGCCACTGACATGCTCCGATCATTATTCTGATAACGGTATGAAAGGATCCCTACAGAGATAGAGACCTTTCTGGTAAAGAGTAAGATACTTTTCATTTAACATGAAAAAGCCCATTAAATCACCTCCACCAAACCAAAACCAAGCTTTGGGCGCGCGTTGTTTTCCCACACTGGCTACTTGAAAGCATGCGGCTATCCCATTCTGATGATACATCGGATCCTATCGAACTATGAACACCATTTATTTATATATATATATGTTCTCTTAATACATCCATGGTTATTTCAGCCGCTAACCTAAATAGTAGAATACATAGTTAGTTCGTTATGTTTTATTTCTGTGTTATGCAAAACATTTTGGCCCATCCCACATGGGATTACAAGACACCACAAATTTAATTATTTAACAATCATCTTCCTGTCGCATATACAAATCATTCGGAGAAATACATGAATTCAAATATATTCATATACACACATATACACATACACATATGTATATACACATACACACATACCACACACAAACAACAAATTCTCATCTACAATTCATTTCGATAAAGAGCTTTTTTCCTCTTCTCCCAAGCTTTATCTAGATAATTGGCTAATTTACAGTACAGGCCAAAAGTTTGGACACACCTTCTCATTCAATGCGTTTTCTTTATTTTCATGACTATTTACAGTGTAGATTATCACTGAAAGCATCAAAACTATGAATGAACACATATGGAATTATGTACTTAACAAAAAAGTGTGACTTATATTCTAGTTTCTTCAAAGTAGCCACCCTTTGCATTTTTGATAGCGTTGCAAACCCTTGGTGTTCTCTCAATGAGCTTCATGATGTAGTCACCTGAAATGGTTTTCACTTCACAGGTGTGCCTTGTCAGGGTTAATTAGTGGATTTTTTTTCCCTTATTAATGGTGTTGGGACCATCAATTGTGTTGTGCAGAAGTCAGGTTGATACACAGCCGACAGCCCTATTGGACAACTGTTAGAATTCATATTATGGCAAGAACCAATCAGCTAAGTAAACGAGTGGAGAAACAAGTGGCCATCATTACTTTAACAAATGAAGGCCAGTCAGTCCGAAAAATTGCGAAAACTTTGAATTTGCCCCCAAGTGCAGCCGCAAAAACCATCAAGTACTACAACGAAACAGACTCACATGAGGACCGCCCCAGGAAAGGAAGACCAAGATTCACCTCTGCTACTGAGGATAAGTTCATCTGAGTCACCAGCCTCAGAAATCGCAAGTTAACAGCAGCTCAGATTAGAGACCAGATGAATACCGCACAGAGTTCTAGCAGCAGACACATCTCTAGAACAACTGTTAAGAGGAGACTGCGCGAATCAGGCCTTCATGGTCAAGTAGCTGCTAGGAAACCACTGATAAGGAGAGGCAACAAGCAGAAGAGATTTGTTTGGGCCAAGAAACACAAGGAATGGACATTAGACCAGTGGAAATCTGTGCTTTGGTCTGATGAGTCCAAATTTGAGATCTTTGGTTCCAACCGCCGTGTCTTCGTGCGACGCAGAAAAGGTGAACGGATGGATTCTACATGCCTGGTTCCCACCGTGAAGCATGGAGGAGGAGGTGTGATGGTGTGGGGGTGCTTTGCTGGTGACACTGTTGGGGATTTATTTAAAATTGAAGGCATACTGAACCAGCATGGCTACCACAGCATCCTGCAGCGACATGCCATCCCATCCGGTTCGCATTTAGTCATCATTTATTTTTCAACAGGACAATGACCCCAAACACACCTCCAGGCTGTGTAAGGGCTATTTGACCAAGAAGGAGAGTGATGGAGTGCTGCACCAGATCACCTGGCCTCCACAGTCACTGGACCTGAACCCAATGGAGATGGTTTGGGGTGAGCTGGACCGCAGAGTGAAGGCAAAAGAAGCATCTCTGGGAACTCCTTCAAGACTGTAATCAGAGCAAAGGGTGGCTACTTTGAAGAAACTAAAATATAAGACATGTTTTCAGTTATTTCACACTTTTTTGTTAAGTACATAATTCCATCTGTGTTCATTCATAGTTTCGATGCCTTCAGTGAGAATCTACAATTTAAATAGTCATGAAAATAAAGAAAACGCATTGAATGAGGTGTGTCCAAACTTTTGGTCTGTTGTTTCATATGTAACATCCGATGATTATTATTATGACATGCATTAATCCAGAATTATAGGCCTATATTCATTTCTAAATTATTCAGTAAAACGGTAAACCACACCCTTTTCTGCTGTCAGCAGACTTAAGGCTTAAGACTCATGGCATTTGTGTGCAATTGTTGCATGCAAAATGTTTCAGTTATTTGCATATTATTTTTCTTTTGTTACGTTTTTCTTATTTACTCAATAGCTGGTTCCACAATATCTGAAAAATAATGCCAGACATTTGTAAATGCTGGGAAGATTTGAGGTATTGTGACCAAGACACTACTACTACTACTACTACTATACTACTAATACTACTACACATTTGTTTTCCAACTTGTGATGCAATTTTTTTAATTTGTTTTTAAATATAATGCCAAAGTCTTGTTTTTTTTTTTTAATCCCTTTAAGAAAACTGCAAGCACAAGTGAAAACAAAGTTCTCAGATAAGAAAAGTAAAAACAAAGTTCTCAGATAAGAAACAGGTTTCTGTTAAGGGTCATTCCTTGCACAATCTCTCTTATCTTTATTAATGGTGTTAGGAAAAAACACTACTAGCTGGATTGTTTAAACATTAATTAGCAGGAAGTAATGGACGCTTGCTGTGCAAAGGCCAAAAGAGACGATAAGCAAAAGAAAATGACAAAAGTTAATTTTTCCCAATACCACAGCAGATTTATCTATATATACTACTGTTGACAAAACTTTGTAGGCTTCCTGTGAGTTACAACCACAAGGTGGTGCTAACTGGCAAATACAGCAAAATATGATTCAGTGGCAAAGAAACTGTGGAAAGTAGTAGATTACTCTAAGTAACCAGGACATTTGGTCTCAAAATGACAAAACAGTTTGAATCTAACTTTCCAGCTTGGAGCACCACAGATAACGTTTTGCTTCCATCCCAGTGTATTTAATTGGCAGCAGGAAACTCAAAACCTTTGTAGAGAAAAATGAAACTGATGTGACTAGTTATCTCTTGAAGTAGGCTGAGAGACTAAATCTAATTTATGTTTTGTGACTGATCCTTTAAACCTGCATTGTGTAATTTTTTTTAGTTGATTCTTAGCAAAAACCCCTTTGTTCTTTCACAAATATGTGATCATTCATGTGTAATTACTTCCACCAACTAATCAAAGTATTCTCGTAAGCGTAGAATCTGCCATTCAGAATCATTCAGAATACATAAAAGCGAGTCGCTCGAATGACGGCAGCCATGTAGCGCCTCAATCTTTAAAATACATTAGCCAAAGAGGGACACACCTCCGCCTTTCGCGCTTTTAAACTCAGTGGCACCGTGACGAATGCCAGGGGGAGATTACTCGCCAGGGAAGCAAAAAAGAGAATTAAAATGACAACGCAACAGGGAAAGCAACAAGACCAAAGTTAATATTGGAGTGGCTAGAACAGCTGCGTGTAAACGATGGAGATACTAAGAGCTAATTTCGGGTTCAGCCACCGTAGGAGTTGAAACGCGCTTGGAATGGGAAGGGCTAGAAAGTTAATATTCAGTTGGTTGTCATATACAACTTCACCACTAGATGGAAGAAATTCTTACACAATGTAGCTTTAAGGAAAATAAAGAACCATAGACAAAAGCTATAGAGGAACTTTTATAAACGTTTTAGTTCACTTGGAGCTCAAAATCCCTTAAGATCTATAGAGATCTGAGAGGAACCACTGCAGCTGTTTCTCTGTGTTACAAACCAGTGAAATAATTATGCCATAGCTTTCATCTGTCGGCAAACAACTTACATCCAGTCAGTGGAAGTTGAAGAAGAATGCAAGGCAATGGTGCTGATGAGTCAGAGTCAGTTTTAGCAGAGGACACTTCTGGTTCAAATCTTAAATCTGCAGCCAAAGCAGACTAAAATTTGGCATTTAACTGCTACCAGCTGTTTAGATTTTGTGGATTCTGGAGTAGTCATGTAAAAATAACGATTTAAACTTTGCTTTTTGTTGATATTGGTTTTACTCCCTCATTGTTTTGTAGTCCTGCAGATCCAAATGCTGTATGTGTAAAAGTAAAAGCAATGACTTTAAATATAGCCGATGTGTAGAAGTATTGAAGCGTAAATCCTTTCTTTTGCCACAAACTGGGCTTCCACATTTGATGGTAGCGAGCAAAGAAAAAAAGAAAAGAAAGAAAAGAAAGAAAAATGTAAAACATTTAAAAACTTAAAACATTGTTATTACTCCATATATCATTGGCTGTTACAAGTACAAAAGTATTAGCATCCAAACATACTAAAATTACCAGAAGTAAAAGTATTCAGCAGAGTAGCAGCTTTATTGGCAAGGAATGTGTAAACATACAATTTTTTTCATTGCTCTCAATGTACTTGAAATTAAAATACAGCTAAAAACAAAGGACAACAAAGCTGGACAAATAGAAGTGAAGAAGAGACAGGACTTTTATGTACATGCGAATGCGAAGAAAATAGTTATATAAATAGATATATAAAAAGCACCAACAATGACCAACAACAAATATAATTCTATGTCTGAGTCTATGTACAAGTCTAATGATTCTGTAAGCTCTACACCAAATAGTGCAAAGAAATAACTACTGAATAGCATGGACTGGGTGATTATGTACAGTACTTCCGCTCAGTTTTCATTTTCCTTCAGTACTACGTCTGGGTTTGCGGTATATTCTTGGGTTTTCTCCGGACAAATATTTGGTGGTCCAATCAGCGAACAGAGGGAGTGGCTGAGAACGATGATGTTGAGGCTGCGCGCTAGAGTTGTAGTTCCGTAAGAGAACTACAACGAGTGAGCGAAGCCATTGGGTCCGTTGTAGCAGCGCTGCCAAATATCCAGAAGTTAAAGCCCGAGCAAGAACAATCTTTGCTGAGTTTTGTTGGTGGCCATGATGTTGCGGCCCTCCCCCCCCCCACGGGGTTTGGGAAAAGTTAGATTTTCCAGCTCGGTACGATGCTACGATACGTCACGACCAAACGTTATCAAGAGAGTGGCTCTGGGCAGATCCAATAGTTCCAGAGTACCCGCCTTCATGGAAGTTAACACTTGTCAATGGAGAGTGGCCAGACTCTCTGGACAAACTAAATGTATGAGAGTCTGGTAGGACCAGGCTTAGCGATAGCACGGCTGCACCCCATAACAGCCCGACTCATAAAATATACGGCTACTACCACACCCCGTAAGGGGGGGTAAAATGCGGCCTGTATTATAAAGGTTTTTTGCCCACCATAGCCTACTCTTTAGCTCAATAAGTAAGTTAACTCACCTAAGGCCTTTTTCGGCCAATCTCCTCTGAATCGTGATGGATGACACACCAAACAGATCCGTGATTTCTCGGATTGATAGACTGGACAACACAAAGTTAGCCAGCATGTCGCCTGGAATATCCAGAGGCGGGCGTCCAGCACCTGTGCTAGTACCAGCGGTAATGTTGACTTCTTGGACATCTTCCACACAAACACGGTGTTCAATCAGTCTTAAACAATTTAAAACTTCGTCGTCTATGTATATTTCTTTAAGAGCACTTATCCGCCCTAGTATTTCCAAAAATTCTTCAATATGTGCCAAAATAGTATCTTCTTATAAACCCTGTTGATCAATTTGATCTGCTAATGATAGCATGCTATCTCGAAGCCCACCGATGGCTTCCATTATGTCCGCACTCTCCCTTCCCCAGCCTTTTTTTTTGCCCATGGCTCTGTTCTGAATGTGAGAGATAGCCACGCCCCCTGATTTGCATATAAGAACTGGAAATAAATAGAGAGGGAAATCAATAAATGTGGCATTACCAAATAAAAGTCCACGGAAATAAATAAATGTGGATTTATGAAATAAAAGTCTCTTGAAATAAATAAATGTGGATTTATGAAATAAAAGTCTCTTGAAATAAATAAATGTGGACTTATGAAATAAAAGTACCATGAAATAAGTAAAAACCTTTTAATATATTGATTTATTTATATATGAATATTTACATTTAATTTATTATTTATGTATTTATGGCCTCATTTATTTATTTCATGATGTATTTCAAAGGGATATTTATTTATTTATTCATTAATTTATGTATGTATTTATTAATTTATTTAATATTGAATGAAACGGCATTCCATAGATGTAGAACGCCAACTTTTGTTGAATTTAGGAGAAATCTACAGACTCAAATAGACAAAGTAGTAAAATAAAGACCTAAATGTGCTTGGACTTTTTTGTCTAAAAGTCTGAAAGAAGACATGTTATGGAAGATAAATAGCCCAAAATCTCAAAATTGACCAGTGCATTAAAAACAATGTTTTTGCCTGCCATGTCTCCCCTTAAACTTCTGTGCCGACTGTGCTTCACTGTTACATAACAATTCAATTAAATTTTATTTGTAGTACCAAATCATAACAAGAGTTATCTCGAGACACTTCACAGATAGAGTAGGTCTAGACCACACTCTATAATTTACAAAGACCCAACAATTCCAGTAATTCCCCCCAAGAGCAAGCATTTAGAGAAAAAAACTCCCTTTTAGGTAGAAACCTTGGGTGGTGAGGAAATCTTCATTTTAGGGAGAAACGCAGACCCAGGCTCTTGGTAGGCTGCGTCTGACGGTGCCAGCAACAGCATAACAGCAGCATGTAGTGTTTAGGTGTTACAACTAATATATTGTTTTAATCACATTATTTATTTATTATTTTTAAATTAGGGAATCACTGGCCTACTAGTACTTGATTAGCCTTAAAAGGTCCAATATGTGATATATTTACTGTATTTAATTTTTTTTTTTAAATTGGCCACAATATGTCATAAGAAATTAAGGAAACATGCTAAATTGAAATTATACTATCTTCTCTGACAACAATGCTAAAGCCGGTATTTTCTCCTTTGAAATTTCCATTCTGGGACCTGTTGTCTGTTTTTATTTCGACCTGTGTGTTTACTGTAAATGTTATCTACTGGATATAGGGGGTAGGCTATTTCAACATATTCCCCATGGTCATTATAGGAGCTATAGAATCATGTGATTCTATATATGTTGCACACTAAATTTGCACTATTACTTTGCACTCTACATCCCACTCCATCTGTACTTGTATTGATTGTATTATGTCTTATTTGTATAGTAGTTTTTTTTTTGTATATTGTGTTTATGTGCGTATATGTATGTTGTCTCTATTGTATGTGTTTATACAGTACAGGCCAAAAGTTTGGACACACCTTCTAATTCAATGTGTTTCTTTATTTTCATGACTATTTACATTGCAGATTCTCACTGAAGGCATCAAAACTATGAATGAACACATATGGAATTATGTACTTAACAAAAAAGTGTGAAATAACTGAAAACATGTCTTATATTTTAGATTCTTCAAAGTAGCCACCCTTTGCTTTTTTGATAACTCTGCAAACCCTTGGTGTTCTCTCAATGAGCTTCATGAGGTAGTCACCTGGAATGGTTTTACCTTCACAGGTGTGCTTTGTCAGGGTTAATTAGTGGATTTTTCCCCCTTATTAATAAAAAAAGCAAAGGGTGGCTACTTTTGAAGAATCTAAAATATAAGACATGTTTTCAGTTATTTCACACTTTTTTGTTAAGTACATAATTCCATATGTGTTCATTCATAGTTTTGATGCCTTCAGTGAGAATCTGCAATGTAAATAGTCATGAAAATAAAAAGGAAACGCATTGAATGAGAAGGTGTGTCCAAACTTTTGGCCTGTACTGTACTGTGTATATATATATATATATATATATATATATATATATATATATATATATATATATATATATATATATATATATATATATATATATATATATATATATTCATTTTTATTTTTTGGTACCGTGGTTGTTCAAGTTTTTTAAAGGTTTAGTGGAACGTTAGGGGAACGTTCCCATTACAACCAAAACCTAACCTTCAGGGAACGTTCCCGCAACCAAAAACGTTCTGGGAACCAAAAATTGTTAGCTGGGCTATACATGCAGAGTAGGCTACTTTACGTAAACACGAACGTTTGTTTGGTGTTCCCCGGTTTGACATAATGAATTAGCCCGGTAAAGCTCTCATCACATGGGTGCAAAGCTGCTGCCATACCGGGCCGTTAATCCTTCTACCTCCTGCAGTCTCCATGTGTTAATTTACACTGAACTTGAAGCTCAGTACAGCCCTTACAGTACACCCTCCCAGCTTCTGGTATAGTTATAGCACTCAGTGGCTGCTTTTTTGCCCGTTTGATAAACGAAGGCGTGTCCCGGAGCCATGCATATAATAGCCAGACGAGCTGCGATTGGCTTCTGCTCCCCAGTCCTCATCTCTCTATGCACCAGCACACTCACTGGCAGCCGCAGCCTCTGCACCATGGCCGAGCTCTCTTCCCAACAAGTGGTATTCAACAAGCCAAAGGTACGTTATCAGTCGCCGGTACACTGCAGCGTTAGCGTTATTCATGTTAAATGGAAAGGTTGGAGAATTATTGAATAGCGCGCATTTTCTGACTTTACGCAAAGCAACATGTGGCTCCTTGGTTTTACGCATCATGACTCCGTTAACACTCTCTTTTTGTGTCCTTGTGACAAAAAGAAGAAGAAGAAGAAGAAGAAGAAGAAGAAGAAGAATGGTTGAAAATATAAAGAAAGAAATCAAATGTCAAACAATATTTACCGCTATCGGTGTTGTGCTTGAAGCCGGCAGTGAAACACGGAAGTATATATGTATTATTGCATAGCCTACAGTTTCACAACAGTTTTGACAACCGGATTTAAACAAAAATCTAATCAAAACAATATCCAACAGTCAAGCAGCACAGTGATGAATGAAATGTGCTTTTTACATAATATCATTCACACTGCCATGCCATGGAGCAGTTAGAAATGAGCGTGATTCCTGAACTTGGATCGTGCTTTACAACAGCTTGTTCTGTAGTCCATGTAATAGCATGAATGCATGCTTGTGGTGGAAGAAGTATTTCAGATCCTTTACTTAAGTAAAAGTACTAATACCACACTGTTAAAAACTACTCTGTTACAAGTCTTGTAAATGTTACTTACTATGTAAGTATCATCAGGAAAAAAATATTAAAAGTAAAAAGTACTCAATGCAGAAAAATCCTCATATTTTAGAAACTGGAAACGATCCATTTTGTTGATGTTTAATGGTCTGATCATTTTAGCTGGACTTGTAGGCCCTTATATTGTTGGCTAGTTTCATTTATAATAAAACATCGTATTTTATAAACTACATGTGTTTTGTGTGCAAAAATCTCAATTTGTGTATCTAGTAACCAAAGCTGTCAGATGTATTCATCAGTGAGTAAAAAACTACAATGTTTCTCTCTCAAATGTAGCGGAGTAGAAGTACAAAGTGGCATGAAAAGAAAAAAGACTCAAGTAAAGTACAAGTACCTCAACATTTATACTTAAGTACAGTACTTGAGTAAATGTACTTAGTTACATTCCACCACTGGATGAAGGGATTCTCCTTTAATTCATGCCAGCTTCTCCTCACTGTAATAGAAACACGCACAGAAACACCACTTATTAGTAGTCCTTTCATTAGCTGGAATAGAGACTACTGGCTTTCATTAAAAGCTTTACAATGAAATGCACCATTCATTTTCAGCTAGTTTCACATGCACATCAGGCGCACAGGCATGACATGTAATGTATATTCACTGACTGGTGCCCTTTGGAGTCTTGGGGCTGGAGCTGACAGCTGATAAGAAGCCAAGAAATTACATATAGCCCACTTTATAGAAAGAAGTATGTGTGTGTGTGTGTGCGTGTGAGAGAGAGAGAGAGAGAGAGAGAGAGAGAGAGAGAGAGAGAGAGAGAGAGAGAGAGAGAGAGAGAGAGAGAGAGAGAGAGAGAGAGAGAGAGAGAGAGAGAGAGAGAGAGATCATAAATTGTAAAAGGAGAGGCCTCAGGGGCTGCTTGCAGAGATAATCTGATTAAATATTAATTTGCCATTGTGGAAATGATACCACCCATGGGGGTGTTGTCTGTTGCGGCAGCCATCAGTTCACCATCTATGCTTCATATGCTAACAGCACAGTATAGTAAGGTTATTACAGTCACTGTGTGATTATTCTCATTATTGATTCATTTCCTGATTATTAACAGTGAAATGTGCTCATCAAAATTTCATAAAATCCACATCGGACATCCTCAACTCTCTGCTTTTTGTTCAACCAGCAGTCCAAAATTAAGAAAATATCCAGTGTACGTTAGGGCTGCAACTGACGATAATTTTCATTGTGATTAGTCGGTCCATTATTCTCTCGATTATGCGAGATCAGTGTTTCCCAAAAAGTCCAAGATGACTTCTTCAAATGTCTTGTTTTGTCCACAACTCAAAGATAATCAGGTTACTGTCACAGAGGAGTGAAGAGACTAGAACATATTGACATTTAACATTTAACAACTTGTAGTGCGGCTTAAAGCCTTTATACGTACATTTTCAGCATAGAATGCTAAGACATTAAAATAGCCTAATAATTGTTGGTATGATTTCATAAATCATGTTTTAATGTTAAACATACATGTGGCACAGTGAATTCTTAGGATTAGGAATAGACCGACTATCGGCGCCGTTTTTTGGCAGTTTGCAGATTATCTGTATCTACGTATTATTTGCCTGACAACCTATATTTTTCATTTTCGCTCTAAATGCAAATCGGTTCCAAATATCAGTTATCGGTTTCATTAACTACAAATAATCAGTATCCATATCTGCCTTAAAAAACAGTATATGTGAGTTGCTATCTTAGTGACTACCGCCAGTAAGCAGTGGGGATTTATATTTGCCAATAATATGTTGGATTCATAATCAAAATAGCACCACACTTCAATGGTAGTATAATGAAGATCCCTACATGTAGACCGACCCTGATTATGCTACCATTGAAGTGTGGTGCTATTTTGAGCTGCATCCCTGCTGTATATACAGTAAGTTACCACTATGTAGAACAGAAAGGGCTGTGTGTACTGAAATAATTACCACAGGATGTTCTGAAGTCGCAGATGGGTTAACCAGCTGTGAACCGTCTGACGCTCCACCACATCAGGCTTTTAGGGGAAGGAAATCGATGTAAACAAGAAGTTTGCAGTCTTGTTGTAAACACATGACCTCAAGATTTTCTTAATCTTTCAGCACGCAGGCAGACACAGCTGTTCAACGTGTACATGTTGGCTTTCTACGAAAGTAGTGAGGTGATAAGAAATCAGGTTGGACTAGCAGTTGGTCATAATTCTGGCTTATTTTCATTATCTTTTAACAGGTTATTACAGGGTACTTTGTTGATTATTCAATGAATCATTTGGCCCACACATCATCAGAAAGTAGTGGAAAATCACCCTTGATATCCAAGTGGTCTCTTCTCAATTATTCTCTGTTGATTGACGAATTGATTAAATGTTTCAGCTTTAGTTGTAATACCCTAGAAAGGTTTGGTTTATTAAAAGCTGGTGGTTGATTCTTTTTTTCTTCTTTTTTTTTTCAACAAACGAGATCCACATTTTGAACACATACTATAGAAAAACATTCATGTTTTTATTGCACGGCTTTAGAAAATAACTAAAAAAAGTCCACTGGAAGTTGAATGTGTGTCTAAAGGGGAACTTGAGTAAGGAACATTCCATTCCCTAAATGACATTCCCATTGGAAATCTAACACATTTGTTTTGAGTTGTGATGACTTATGAAGGATTTCTCTTCAGGTTCTGAAGCCTGCAGAAAGCCTGAACGATGCTTTGATTCAGGGCATTTGACCACAGACTGTTTATATAATCCAGTGTTTCCTCTATGTTGATTTCGTAGTGGTGGCCCACCATGGCAAAATTGTGGGGTGTTTTTTAGACAGACCTGCCCCCACTGCTAAAAAAAAATCCTAAAGGAAACACTGTAATCTTTGAGCTGTTGTAAGTTGTAAGTTGTTTTGAACATTATACACTTCTCAGTATTCAGGATAAAAATATCAGTAAAGTTTAGCTCAACTTCATGGTCAAAAGGGGGGAGATACACTTAATTTAGTAGCTCCACCAAAGAGGTTATGTTTGCCTGTTTGCCTGTTTGTCTGTTTGTCTGTTTGTCTCTCTGCAGGATTATAGAAAAACTACTGGCCTAATTTTCATGAAACTGGGTGGAAGAGTGTAGCATGGGCCAAGGAAGAAAACAACACATTTTGTAGCAGATCCAAATCACAGGGCGGATACACAAATCATTTTTCACTATTGTTAACATTGCCAGAAATGGCCTGGCCGAGGTCTGGGCTCTCCGAGTGCCAGACTGAGAGAAGTTTTGGCTTGACGTTGGTGAAGGAGGAGCGCAGATTTATTGGTTTCATCTGCCTGAATAAATCACGGCCCGCGGTGCTTGAAGGAGAGCCAGGACACTTCATCTTCTTTGGCCTTTTCACCACTTGTTGCCCAGTCATGTGCACTGCATTAATGATGGTCTGCAGCCAAAACATTCAGCTGCAGCACCAGCACCACTGTGCTCTCTGGCGGCTCTCTTTTTAAACAGACTTAAACTTCCCAGAATCTGACACGCTTCAGTATTCTCCTCTAAACTAAAGTGCGCAATCCGACTCAGATATATGGTCTTATCTATCGATGTGAAAGAAGAAGAAAAAACGTTTTAATTGACCGATTCATTATCTTTCTCATCCACAGGTTGAGCTGCATGTGCACCTCGATGGAGCCATCAGGGTGGAGACTATTCTTGATGTTGCCAAGTAAGTTAGTTAAGAGATAAGAAGATGTCATTGTTCCTTGCCAGTTTTGTTGATTAACTGTACTTGTGAAATTGATAACTGATAAATCGCCCCGAGCAAGTGTATCGGCTGATATTAGGTTATCGCAGATATATTGGTCAGGCTGAGAAGTACCCCAAAAAATTCGCTATTAGAAAGGTTATATCCACCACAGAGCACAGATTTGTTTTACCGACTGCAAAACCTGTTCCAAACATACTGTATCATGGTCACAATTCTTAAATAACCAAAATTAAGGGATTCGTCACTATTTAAATACTGTTTTTTGTTATATGAGTTCATATGGGGAACATGTTAGCAAACAGTTGCCTATGTACTTTGTTTCTGTCCACCTGATGAATGGAAGTCCAATATTCACTCTCCTATTAGCTTGGTTTTGGTCTCCTCCAACTAGTGGGGAAAATGTCAGTCTGTCTTGCCGCTAAATGCTCCACAATGTTCACCAGCCAGTTGTTTACTGTCTCAGCTTCCCGTTTGATGCTAGGCAGGTAGTGTACAGTATAGTGGGGTTCATCAGAGTAGTTTTGCCAAAAACAATCTACCTGCACCACCTGAACATGGCGCAATGCGACTTTAAAAAAAAAAAAATTTCATTCATTCATTTTTTATAACTGTTTCTTCATCTGTTACCAATTTGTATGATATTTTTAACTGTGTCTTTATGTCTTGTGTAAAGCACTTTGAATCGCATTGCTGCTGAATTGTGCTATACAAATAAAATGGCCTTGCCTTGAACCAAAATATTAAAGTTGTGGACCACGAAACCCAAACATTGTCGTCCGATCAATTGGTAATGTAAAACATAATAATAGATTAGAGCAGCTTTAATACTGCATTTTCAGAATATAATAGAGCAATAACCTTACTTTTGTTTTTTTAAGATTACTTTTTGGGGCTTTTCCCTTTATTTGATAGTGACAGTGGATAGACAGGAATGGGAGAGACGGGGGGGTTTGAACTCACGCCGCTGCCAAGGACTCAGCCCACATGGGGCGCATGCTCTACTGGCTGAGCTAGAGTTCGCCCCAATAACCTTTTTCTTTTAGGATAGCAGAGCAAATCAGGTAAACTAGAATTAAAATTAAAATTTTCTTTTCTAGGAGACGCAACATCCATCTGCCAGCGAATACGGTGGAGGAGATGAGGCAGATCATTATCCTCCAGCAGCCTGCCACCCTCACCATGTTCCTGGGCAAGTTCGAGGAGTACATGCACGTGGTTGCGTAAGTGCCGACCATGGTGATGATTCTGTTTCATAATTACCAAAGGTGTTTTCCTTGCTTAGCAGGTGACAGGGAGTGCAAAGAGCAAGACTTCGGAGTGATTAAGAGTCAGGGTCCTCACCTCATTACTGTCGCAGGGATGTTTTCCCCCCAAAGTCTACCATGAGGTCAAAGTCCAGGCAGTTATGTTATACAATTATGATGCATCCAAAGTCTGAGCACACTGAGAGTGTGTAGTATAAGGGCTGGGACGATATGCTTTTGTCCCAGTTCGATTCTTTCATGATACATGGCTGCGATTCCATTTGTATTGCGATTTGTTGCAATTCTAGAAGTATTTAGTGCTGCCACTAACGACTCATTTTCTAACGACTAATATTTCGTTTGTCAGTGAGTACTGCTGCAAGTTGTGGCGAATTCAGTCAGACTACTTTGCCTGCAACTGACAAAAAGAAGAGAAAAATACACAATTAGCCTACTGATACAGACCGCCGCGTTTACACTTGCGTGCATAGCACGGTTTAAAACATTACTGCCAAAGTCTAAGTAGCGTGTTTAGCATCCAAATACAGTCATTGTACTTCATTGTACTACATTGTACTCAAGAGTTAATAAACAGTACAGACTAGCTCGCCGTTTCATTAATCATATACTTACGTTGTCTTTTCCTTTTTTGTGGGCGCATCTTGAACAACTCCTGTGTGTTTCCTTTTTAGGTGCTCGTGCATCGTGGTTGTGCTCCCGTGATGAGCAAGTGAAGGTTGACAGCGTGTACAGACCTCTTTTACCAGTTGGCCGCTGAAATACTCCCATACTTTTGAAGCTTTTGGTTCGGGGTGCAAGATATATCGACTCACTATTGTTATTGCAATATTATATCTAGGGGTGCAAGATATATCGACTCAATATCGTTATTGCAATATATCGAAAGTGTTGCAATAAGTATGCAATATTTTGTTTGATTTAGAGCCCGCTTGAAACGCTGTAATGATCATGTTTCATTGGCCAGTTACCGTGCCACTTGCACGTTAGTGCACGTCAGCACACGGGTCCACTACGTGACCCTATGTAGGGTACCACGTGTGTGCATAGTTCGACAGAGTGACAGTGTAAGTGAAGAAAAACGGAACGAATCAGAGAAAAGAAAGAAAAGTTCTCTCTGTCCTGACTCCTGTTCTCTTTATTTATATATTTTAAACTGTCCAAGCAGTAGAACATGTCCTGTTCTGTAGACATGGCCCTTATTTATTTACTTATTCATTCATGTTGTACCAGTCCAATATGACCGTCAGTTGAAACAAACCTTGTGTTGTAAGAAAACTTGTTTAATTTGTTATGAATCTATTTTGATGCGTTTTCCCGTAACCTTTGTAATTTTACATATTTTTAAAAATATCGAAATTAATATAGATATCGCAATATTCATAATCGATATCGCAATATCACATTTTGTTAATATCATGCAACCCTACTTTTGGTCAAATTCTCAGACTTGAATCGGAGGACTCACCTGCCTCCGCCAGTTTTTCATATCAAAGCAGTTAAAGCGGGGGGAGGGGGAAGAAAGAGGATAGCAGCAGATTAGCCAGCAGGGCGCGCACAGCGCACAGACTGGTGTGGAGGTGAATTACAGCGAGCCGTTTGAGTCGGGAGACCAAAAATAAATAGGGGGTCAATAGTAAAACGACTATTTTTATGGTCGATTACGTCAATCATAATCGCTGCAGCACTAGAAGTATTGCGATTCGATAGTATTAACTATTGCGATTTTCTTTAACAAAACCAAAAGTTGAATAATCCACTTCTAGAGACAATATATCATGAGACATTTATAAAAAAAAAAAAATCACATGTCAGTTTTGACATTTATTTAATTTGTAAAAAAAAAAAAAAAAAAATACATGACATGGATTTTCTGCATTTTCTGCTTTTGTTCAGAAAACAGATATGATGTAGATGCCGTCAGCCGTACCGTAGTAACAGAAAATAATTAGGTCAATCATTGTTAAAAAAAAATATAGATGCTGTATATCGATTCTAGGTAAGAGAATCGATTTTAAAAGTCGACATACATATACCATTTTTGTTTTTTCCCCCCACCCCTAATAGGTTGTGATTGATGGTGGTGGGCTGGATTTAAAATGCCAGACATGCAGAACAGGAACACATAAGTATTAGAGCTCAAGTGTCAGCTTGGCAACCACACTGAGAGGAGAGTAAAGGGACCAGTTCAGGGAGCCTTTCCGGAGTCTTATATCAAGTCCTGCAGTGACGCTGAAGTGTTCAGAAAAGAGCAAATAAAGACCCTGCACAGCCGTGAAAGCTTTCCACAATGACAGTCTGTAGAGAGGCCGGACTGCAGCGCCGATTGTGCTGAATGGACCCTCTTGGATCGAGGCTCTTGAAAGCCTCATGTGCTTCAACAACATAGGGAATTTGCTAGCTGAGTCTAGCTGATTTAGAATTGTTGTATGAACTCATTGGGGGTGTGTGTGTTTGGGTGGGTGGTACGGGGGTTAATGAGAGGATGCTGGAGGGAACAACAGGCATTCAGACCTGCTGGAAGCTGTGTTGTTGTCTGTCATGTGATGTGGGAGCAGACAGTGTGCTGCTGAGTCTAAAGGGAAGAGGGAAAAGGAGCTGTGAATAGTTTCACAACACTGCTGTGTATTGTCAGTATGGCTGGGTGCCGGACTTCCATACTTTTTAGGCACCGACCAAATTGCCTACATAGTATCGAGTATGGGAAAAATGCCTTGACATTCAAAACCACATTTCAATACCTAAGGAGTAAATCTCTGGAAGTGGAAAATATTTTTTTGTTAATCACTTTTTAATTTGAAATAAGTCAGTCTGACATTTATTTCATTTGTTAAGAAGAACATTACATAGAGTTTCTGCATTTTCTGCATTTGCTCTGTTTCGCTGGAAACAGATATGCTGTAGTACCGTATAAACAGAACATATTTAGGGGGATCATTGGTAAAAGAAATAACAAAAAAATATTGATTCTAGGGAAAATAATCAATTAAAAAAAAGTATAATAATACACTGTACATGTTGATATTGCTCATTTTGTAAGCCATCATTGTTTAGATGACGGATTAGCAGTGACTAATGGTTTTATTTGTACCACTGAGATAAGAGGAAGTCCTTCATTTTGTGTTTTTCTTCTGCTTGTTTTCAGTGGAGACAGAGAGGCCATTAAGAGGATGGCCTATGAGTTTGTGGAGGACAAAGCCAAGGAGAGAGTGATTTATGTGGAGGTCAGATACAGCCCGCATTTTCTGGCTAACACTAAAGTGGATCCCATACCCTGGAACCAGAGCGAGTAAGTCTTAGGTGAACCCTTGTGTTAGAGAGGGATGTATTAAAGGGGAACTTTGGGATTTTTCAACATGGACCCTATTTTCATATGTTTTTGTGTCTGTTGTGACTGATGGGAACAACAATCTTTGACATTGGTGCAGTATTAAGCAAGACTGCAGCATCCGTGCAAAAAATTGCTGTTTTTGCCACTTTCAGGCTCAGATTAATATTCTAAGTGTTTGACCACATTATGGAAAGGATCCCTACAGAGATAGACCTTTTGGTTAAAGAGGTCTCGATTCACCCCTGTTTGCGATTTAATTTTTAAATGACTTCGATATTTATTATTTTTCTCCTTCGATTAATTTATTGAAAGCATTTGACATTGGCATTGACATTTGGCATGTTTTAATTATGTAAAGACATGTTCAGGGAGTTCAGATAGAGCCTGTATCAGGGCCATATTTATTTCAATGTGTTATATGTCACTATTTTTGGTAGCCTACTGTACTTAAATGGCCAGTATGTACTTTATTTTCTTTATTCATTGAAGCATCTATGTTTACAGGCTTGTGGTGATGCACAATGTGCTATAGGTGCCCAAAAAATCCAAAAACCACCACTCTGGTTTGGTTGAAATAAACCCATTTACATGTGGCTCTATACACGCTAAAAGTATTGTTTACTTAAATGTAGTCTGGTGGGTTTGGCGATGGCGATTTCAAAGCCGTTTTCTGGTTAATCAAAAAGGACTTTACTCTTTACCAAAAAGGTCCATCTCTGTAGGGATCCTTGTCCTAATATTGTCAGACACTTAAGAATAATAATCTGAGCCTGGCAGTGGCAAAAACAGCTCATTTGTGGACGTAAATTGACAGTGAACATTTGCCCACCCCGAGTCCGGTTCGCGGGTACCGGTTACAGCGTTCTCGCTCAATACTGGACCAATTTCAAAGATTCTTGTTCACATGTTGAAAAAATACAGAAATGACCCTTTAAGTTTGACTCATTGCATGTTTTCTTTCTTCCCTCAGAGGTGACCTGAGCCCAGACGAGGTGGTGCACCTGGTTAACGAAGGCCTCAGCAAGGGGGAGAGGGCCTTCAAGGTCAAAGCCAGGTCCATTCTATGCTGCATGCGCCACATGCCAAGTAATGAACTGTTCATGCTCCTGTCTGCCCAAACAACCTTGTGAGATAAGGCTCCTTACTGTACTGTCTCAAAGCTCTGCCTCAGTTGTTCTTATCAGAGAACTGAACAAATCACTGTCTAGAAGCTATGTTCCTTTAACATAAGCTGTGGCTGTCTCAGCAGCAGCAGAGCCTGTAGTGATGAGTCTGTTGCAAATCTGCTCTGCTCCATTCGGGCAGCTGTTTCCTATGTGACCCAACAGCCAAGTGCAAACCAAACCTGTCATTCTGTTTGCTACATTACATCTCTTGCAAAACATTGCTGTAATATCCCCAAGTGCTGAAGAGACTTCCCGAACGGCTGGAGGACATCTGATTTTGTCATTATACTGTAGATAAAAAGTGCTATTTTAGGAAGATTGTACAAGCTGTTGCATATCTGTGTGCAGTTAGATTTGTGTATGTTTAAACAGAATGCAGTCTAACACTTTAATGCAGCATCTAAAATAGACTGCAAATTCATTCGGATAAAGTCTGTATGATGATCTGGGACATTGCATGATATGTATGTAACTGTTATGGTTTTGTAAAAGTAGGTTGTTTTCATAGAGTAGTAAAAGTCAAGCTGTGACAGGAATAGTTACACTTATTTGCTTTCTTGCCGAGTTAGATAAAAACACTGACACCATGCTTGTGTCTGTATGGTAAATATGAAGCTACTGCCAGATAACAGTTAGCTTAGCTTAGCATAAAGATCTGAAAAAGGGGGGAAACAGCTAGCCCAGCTTCGTCCAAAAGTAACTAAATCTGCCTACATTAAGCTAAGCTAGTCGGCTGCTGGTGGTAGATGTACCGTACAGACACGAGAGTGGTACCTATCCCCTCATCGAACTCTCGGAAACAAAGCAAAAAAAGCACATTTCCCAAAATGTCGAACTATTCCCTTAAAAACCAGTCGTGGTTACCGTCAGCCAGGCGAACACAGTTACTACGGCATGTTGGGTAACGTTGTCTTGTGCTCGTCATAGCTGTAGCTTGATGCAGATGGATGTAGCATGATGCTTGGACTGTATCATCACATTTCATGCACACATCATCTGCACAGTGTCGTAGTCGAGTGTAACTGCTGAGTCCGAGTCGAGTCTCAAGTCCCCAGTATCCCCGTCCGAGTCGAGTCGCCATTACTGCCCGTTTGAGTCCGAGACATCTCCCCAATGCATGTTCAAACAAACTACAGTCGCAGGTGGACGACACACGCCATGCCCCCGCCGCATAAAACAGTTACAGACTCAATTTATGTCATATCTTACATCTGATTTTTATGACCTTTTGCACATAAAAGTAGTCGCAAACGTTATCCAACAAATTTCATGTTGTCAGATTTCATGAATCCAAGTCCAAGTATCAGTCAAGTCAAATTATGAGTCCAAAAAATAGCGACTCAAGTCTGAGTCCAGTCCACTCGAGTACTCCATCTCTGCGTGTGTGTGTGTGTGTGTGTGTGTGTTTTGTCAGGACCAAACTGTGTAGTAATATATGTGTTTTTTAACTCTCCAGGCTGGTCCATGGACGTGGTGGAGCTGTGTAAGAAATACCAACACGAAGGAGTGGTCGCCATCGATCTGGCAGGGGATGAGTCACTCAACTGTGAAGCCAATTCAGAACACAGGAAGGCCTATGAGGTGAGCATGTGAAAACATCTATGCAATACCAACAGTCAGAGGCCGTCTTTGTCAAAGCATGAGGGAGATTAAAAACGCAGGTCAGGTCTTGTGTACTTTCTCCCCAGCCTCACATGCCATGACACATAACAATAACTGGTATAGCAAAAACAGCAATAATGGGGCTTAACGGCAGCTTGAGTAGAGTGTTCTGTGCCCTTGAATGTGTTGTAGAAAAAGCCTGGTATTTCTCTAACCCTTATGTTGACTTTCCGTCGACAATGCACCTTGTTGGGTCAAAATGAAATCGAAACATGTTGTCATTTCTTTCGACGTTTTCAATGTTTCTTTTTTTCACTATCACCAAGATACTACCACTCTAGTTTTACACTTATTTTTGAATTCATGGTCAATAAATCTCATTTATATGAGTTTAAAAAAGCTTTAGTTTACGTTTAGTTCAGAGATCTTCAACAGGGGGTCCAGGACCCCTAGGGGGTCCTCGGTTACATGCTGGCAGTCCGACATGCCGCCACTATTCCGAATGCTTCTATTCCGACATGCTGCTATTCCCTAACCCTAACCCTAATGGAAACAAAAATTGTCGGAGTGGTGGGACGTTTGAAAACAATGGAAGTGACAATTAGACGTCAATGTCAGAGTGGGGGTGTGTCGGAATGGATGGCGGAACCCGGGATCATCAGAGTCACTGCAGGGGGGCCTCCAAATTATTGTTTATTTTTGAAAGTTTTTTCAAAACTATTAATGCCCGTAACATGAATCTAACATAATACTAGCAAATATAAATCCCCACTGATGATAGGCTTGCCGGCCTATACGGTAGTCACTAAGATAGCCATCCACAGTGAAACGTACACAGTGGAATATAAGAAGACGATTTATAAAATCATGCCAAAAATTATTATTTTAATAGCTTAGTATTCTATGCAAAAAAAGGCATGTATAAATGCTTTATGCCGCCCTATACCTAATTGTAGGCCCAGTTTAATATGCAACTTCATTTTATACGCTATAGGTACTAGGGGGTCCCTGCCCCGTCTCTCTTTCAGTTCAGGGGTCGTTGGCTTAAAAAACGTTGAAGACCCCTGGTTTAGATCATATGTTGATGGATAATTACAGATATGTAAAAGTTTAGTCAGGATGTTTTAAAACCATTCTTTTTTTTATGCTATAAAATTGATTAAAACTAAAGTAGTTCATTGTACTCGTGAAGAGCTTTGTATGGAACCATCATTGTTATTTTTTTGGCAGTTTGGTTGAAGGAAACTCAAATTTCTGTTATAGAAATTTGAAAATGGGTCAAATTTGACCCAAGGACAACAGGAGGGTTAACAAGAAGTGTGATCGCTGACAGTGTAATTACATAAGCAGACTCCTACCTTGGCATTAAAGCACAGTCATCATATTTTTTATTTATACCATATTGCATCATTGTGAGGTTGTAAAAAGTTTTTATAGCCCCGGGCAGAGTCCACCTCATGTTCCCACAAGCTGCATGCTGATGGAAGTATGGCTGCACTTTATCGCCCCAGCAACTTTCAGGAATCCTTAGAAAGAATGTGAAGCGTTGTTTTGTAGCTACGGAGAGGGCAGATATGGCTCTAGGGATGGCTGTGGTCCAGACCCAAATATCTGGACAACTATTGGATGGTTTGGAGTAAAATATTTTAAAGACAGTCATTGTCAGCAGAGGATGAAGTGCACTGACTTTGGTGATTCCCTGACGTTTCCTCTTGCACCACCATGAGGTTCACATTTGGGGTTCTAATTGAAACAACAACTTTTAAAGGGATTGCCATAAAGTTTGGTGCACACATTCATGTCCCCCTTCAAGATGAATTATACCAGCTTTGGTGATCTCTTAAAGGTCCCATGGCATGAAAATTTCACTTTATGAGGTTTTTTAACATTAATATGCGTTCCCCCAGCCTGCCTATGGTCCCCCAGTGGCTAGAAATGGTGATAGGTGTAAACCGAGCCCTGGGTATCCTGCTCTGCCTTTGAGAAAATGAAAGCTCAGATGGACCAATCAGGAATCTTCTCCTTATGAGGTCATAAGGAGCAATGTTACCTCCCCTTTCTCTGCTTTGTCCGCCCAGAGAATTTGGCCCACCCATCAGAGAGAGAGACATCATGGCTTTCAAACGAGCAAAGTGGCAGTTGGTCAAGGCCACACCCCCACTCTCCACCTTGCCCCCCCTCTCTCTCCTCCTCAATAGCTTCAGATATATAAATGGCACATCCTAAGAAAGCTCAGTGCGGGACTGGCTCTAGTGGCTGTAATTCTGTAATTACTGTTAAACAAATAAGTTTGTGTACCTTTTCACATATCAGCTGTATCAATCAAGTACTGTAAATAGTGAGTTTTAATCACACAATAATTTACCATTTCCTTTGGACTGTTTTAAACTAAGCAACATGAATTTTTTATTCAAGTGCTTTAAACAAACATTTCACAACAGTGTCCCATTTCAGACCCTCTCGAGGGGTTTATCCTAATAAACAAATCTGAACGCACATCACAGAGCCGATAGCGTGGCTGCAGACTCTTAGTCTTGTTTAACCCTCATGTTGTCCTCGGGTCAAATTTGACCCGTTTTTGTGGCCGGGTTGGCTCAGCAGGCGCACATATACTGAGAGGTTTATGCCTCGACGCAGAGGTCCAGGGTTCGAATCCAACCTGTGACGATTTCCTGCATGTCTTCCCCCCCCCTCTCTCTCTCTCTCTCTCTCCCCTTTCTCACCTAGCTGTCCTGTCAAATAAAGGCGGAAAAGCCCAAAAAATAATCTTAAAAAAATAAAGTTTCTATGTCTTCGTTTTCAAAGTTTCTATGTCAAAAATATTGGTTTCTTTCAACCAAATTGCCCAAAAATAACTCGGATGGTTTCAAACACGAAACAAGCTGTGATTATCCATCAACATACGTTCCTCTGATCTAAACAATTAGTTAAAATAATTCATAATTTCTGGAGGGTTTTTAAATAAAAAAATAGGTATAATTTAATATGAATGAGTTTTATTGACCATGAATTCCATAAATAAGTTTACAACTAGTGGTGATGAATTTGGCTAAGAAGATGTAACACAGAATTGGGGACTGTCTATGTCAAAAAGGAGAAAAGTGGACAGTGTCGTTTTTCCATGAAAAATGGACCACTTCCAGACGGAGTATACAGGGCCCTCAAGTGAGGAGGGCCCACAAACGATAGCTGTGCATGTGGGGAGGGGCCCATAGAGAATGAATTGTATCTACAGGGTCGAGACTTTTCTGCTACACCCCTGATAAACGTTACGGATGAAGAGGACTTAAATGTCTTTATCTGTAATCAACGCGGTACGGCAGTAAGACCTAAAACTCTCAAACCTATTTCCTCCTAAGCACTGACAAAAAAAAAAATTCAATTTGGTTTACAGCCAGCATTTATTGATTAATTCAGAGAAAACCCCAGTAGGTAATCAATTTAGCCTGTCAGACCATAATGAATGCGGTAGATTAATCCATTAATACGCTACAGCGCTGGAAGTGGAACAAGACTTACCTGAAATGAATTGCATGGATAAAGGATCGGGGGAGGTAACTGCATGGAGACATTTCAGCCCATTTTGTTTAGACATGTTTCAGTCTAATGTGAGAATAGAGGAGGTAATTGTCCTTATAGACCGCTTACTGTTTCTGGTTATTTGCTTTGATATATTCTGCGATTGCTCATTTCTGTATTATTTAAGTGTGTTGCTGTAGTTTCGAGGTGGTCAGTTGCCTCTTAGTCACCGATACTTGAGATGGCCAACATACCTCACTGACCATACCACACATACCACACAATAGGGTGTGTGTGCGTGGGAAGATGTGCCAACAGTGAAGTTAAAACACAGCCAGTTAAAAGTCATTTGAGGGAAGCGATAAGTCAGTGGTTTAATATAACAGCTTGGTATGGCAACCTGAATGTGAAAGACAAAAACTAGCTTTCCAAAAGGGTTATTATTGCAGGGAAGGCGATTGGCAGGCCATGAAAGTAGCTCGATGATGCATTTAAGTCATGTTTCCATCTAATTGTCAAGCAAATTTTAATCAAACTTTTAAAATGTCACAAAAAAGAAGAAAAAAAAAATTGCGAATTAGAAGCGTTTCCATCAATTGGTTTAAAGCGAATAAACTAGGCTACCTAAAGCGTAATGGTTACGCATGGTTGTAGATTCCAAACCAGCTTGCTAAATAGAGAGAGGTAGCATTGTATTGTATGAATAATAAGAGATAAGGTGTGTGTGTATTGGCTGCAGTGATGTATGTGTGACTAATACTACTAAATAATATTTGTGGTACTTACCATTATGGTTATAGGCTGTGCAATGCCTGATAGGGTACTGGTGCAATATTTTTACATATATATATATATATATATATATATATATATATATATATATATATATATATGCTATGTTATATTTGATATGGTATTATGCAAATGGGAATTGTGCAATACAGAAGTTATTGACCCCAGCATGAGTTAACAAGAAATGTGCAATCATTATCAAAATGAAGTGCAATACGAGGGGGAGGATGTGTTGTGGGTTCTCTTCTGTTCTTCTGTGATCGTGGGGAAAGGTTGGGGGGTATTGTGTGAGGTTTATTAGATGTTCATTGAAGCATTGGATGAGATAATGTACGATTATGTTTCTATGTAGGGTAACTGTATGTTTATTGTGTGTTTATGTGTCGCCATTTCGTTCTCTCGAATGCCCAAGATGAATTTCTCCTATAGGAGACAATGAAGGCTTATCTTATCTTATCTTACACCAGTTGACCACCTGTACAGAACACAGCGTTGTGGCAGAGACATTCGGTGTCAGCGAGACAACCTTCACCGCTGTTTATATATGCGGTGTGCAGGGCCATATGATTCAAAGTCTTAAACCAATTCATCAATTTACCTTGTGTCCGGCGCACTGGACGGGACCTGTATTCCGATCCTTCCCCCCATCCGATGGATACCGGGACTATAGTCATGTGAGTTACATGTTCGCTACGTCACAACTGATTCGGCAAAGCTGTTTCCATCTCTCGCATTTGCGCATTAACTCAAGACAAAAACCACCTCAAGCGAGCGTAAAAACTTTTTTTGCGAATTTGAGTTAGTTTTTTCGAATTTTGCCGTTTCCATCAACATTTTCTAATGCAATACTTCAAAATATGCATACAAATATGTTGATGGAAACATGACTATAGACTGTTGAACTTGATTTGACAGTAAAGGCCAGACAGACTACTTCGTAGGGGTTGACCGATATCGTTTTTTTCAGGGCCGATAATGTTGCTGATTATTAGTAGTTCATGAAACCGATATATTTGGAACCGATATGCATTCACAGTCAAAATGAGAATCTTTTAGTAAAAATTAAGATTTGTTTACAAACTCCAACACAAGTAGCAATACCACAGCGTAAAAATAAGTGTATGTCTTGCATAAAAAAACTTTAGTAAATGCTATTGTGACAAATAAAAAATACTAAATTTAACTGCAGTAAACGTTGATTTCAAAAAGAATATATAACTGGAGCATAGGGACAGACACAGAGCTGTTGCCGGGCCAAAGTAGACCACTTTTTAATTCATTAATGTGATCGGTTATCAGGCAAACTGCCAAAAAAAATTATCATCGGCCAGGGCCGATAAATAGTCCATCCCTAATCTAATCTGTAGACGCCTCACACCCACTAAACTCAAAGTTTGAGTTGCTCCCATCTGGCTGTCGATTCAGGGTCCCGAGGGTGAGCCGGAATATTTATAAGAGGTCTTTAATTCCTCATGCCTACAGGCACTGAATGCACAATGACTGCACAAGGGAAGACCCAAGTATTTGAAATGTGTTCTCTCTCTAGTGCTGTTAAGGTAACCTCCCTCCTTTCCACCTGCTGCTGCTGCCGTTTCTGCTCATTGTGTTAGGATTTAGAGAAATGGCGGACCCCCAAATGAAGAGACGACAGAGCAGTGTTGCGTTCAAAGATTTAATAAATAAAAGGGTTACAACAAAAAGAGTCCTGCTAAAATTGTTCCAAAAAGACCAAGGAACAAAATAAACCGGAGCACGAGACACGCCCGCCCGCCCGCTTAAAAATAAAACAGGAAAATCTATAACAGAAAATCGCAACCATGACACATTGCACAACTGTTGTACGTTTTATGTTTGATAACTTGTGATGTCATGGTTGTATTTTTAATATTTTTGGAGAAGCCAAAGACAAATGTCCACTAAGGTGGACAATAAAGTCATACGTTCTTAATAACCCAGTCCAAAGTATTTTCAGTTGTTGCACATATTTAGTTGATTAGCTCTCTATCGATCAAGCACATTAAATATGTCGTAATACCATTCAAACGATTTGTCCATCATTACACTGTACTACACCCTTTGAAATTGTTTTTTAAAACAATTTTTTTATTAAAAGGCTTTTTTTACAACCTTATTTAATTCTGGTTATTGTGTCTGCATGTGTATTTATGTGTATGAAATACATTTTCATGAGTGTTTAGTCTAATTTAGGGTTGACTCTCCTCATGTGGTATGCGTACAATTTATTTTCCTTGTATAGCACTGTGTAATATTTGGTTTTATTATTATTACCATACAACTACAGTATATAATGCATACAGTCCTAAATCATAATCAGTTCTCCAGAGATGTGTTTTCACCATCCACAGTGTGAAGAGGTTCTGAAATCCTGTCAAGCTGAATCGATATTGATGAAGAAAATAAAACGTGCTTCAATTATTAACAAGAAGCAGAACTCAGAGAGCAGAGTCCACGCTAATATTCAGGGTTATCGTCATAACTACGTGATCCCGAGATACCTGCAGATTAAGCAGCCCTAGCTCGGTGTGTCCAAGGTTAAGAATGTCAAGATGAAAACAAGTTGATCAAACCAGAGGAGTGCCTTGGTTTGCATGTACAGTAGTTTTCCCTCTAGGAGGAAAATATCTAAAAATATTTAAATATTTAAAAAGGTGCAGTAAGTGATTCTGCGCAAAGACTGTTGATCTTTGAACTCAACTGCCAAATAAATACAACCCCCCCCAGCCAGGTTTTTTTTTTAACGCACACAGAAAATATAGAGAGCTGGATGGCCTTGAGGAGATATTCACTGAATTTGACAAAAAGTGTATTGGATTAATATCACTTACTGTACCTTTAAGTGGAGCTCCAAGTACCAAAGCAAACAAAGCTGGTGTGCACACACACCCTGTCGAAATGATAAGCCAGATGTTGGGCTGTGTTGTTTGGTAGCTGACGGGTTTCCTGATCGATGTTGTTGACAGGAAGCAGTGCGTTGTGGGATCCACAGGACCGTTCACGCAGGAGAGGTGGGCCCGCCGTCTGTAGTGAAGGAGGTAAGCCGATCAACAATAACACCAGACATTTTGGCACGGGGCTGTTATGTGAGTGGCTTATTTGCTACAGCAATCCAACTAAACAATGAAGTCACGCACTGACAACAGAAATCAGTAAATGGTTATTACAGGCAGAGAGCCAACAGAAACAAGACGTTGGCCAGTTGAAGGTTCAAGTCTGTGTGGGAGATTCCAGTGAACTGGACAACAAATGCACAAAGGAGCACACATATATATATATATATATATATATATATATATATATATATATATATATATATATATACATACGTGTGTAGGGCTGGGTTAACCAATAATCGCTTCGAACGGTTTGATTCCGATTCCCAAGATCCCGATTCGATTACATTTCCGATTTAGATCAATTAGGTTAAGGATTTTTCAGTAACAATACCAATTGGATATAAAAGAGATTCTCAGAGAACATCTGCTGTAAGTTGTACAAGCAAAAATCAACCCTTAAATATTTTTTTTTATAATGCACCAGGTTAATGTTCACATTAAGAATTGACCTTCAAAAAGGGGGTTCAATTCACCAAATCCATGGTGAAAAGGCATATATTAAAGTAGCTCATATTATTCTCATTTTCAGGTTCATAATTGTATTTTGAGGTTGTACCAGAATAGCTTTACATGGTTTAATAAAAAAAAACACCATATTTTTGTTGTACTGCACATTGCTGCAGCTCCTCTTTTCACCCTGTGCGTTGAGCTCTCTGTTTTAGCTACAGAGTGAGACATCTCACTTCTGTTCCATCTCTGTTGGGAGTCGCACATGCGCAGTAGCTAGGTAAGGACTACTAGCCAGTCAGAAGCAGAGTATGAGGGCGTGCCATGCTAGCAGCTAGGCGAGCATTATAACGTGTGTTCCAAAGTGACCACGTTGGTCTCTGAAGTAAAGGCTGGACTACAATAGAGCTGTTTGGAGCAGTTGGTGAACTGTGTTTTCTGTTGGAGATGGTAAGTCCCTTTGGGGGGGACTTTGGGCTTTTTCACTTTGTAAACCTATAACGTGCACAAAAAAGATTTAGAACGGAAAGGGAAAAAGCACTAAAGCATAATATGAGCACTTTAAAAGATTCCTGGATTTTATTATTCGATATCAGATCACTCAAACAATCGATTATTTTAACCCGGACCTATCGATTCAAATCGTTGACAGGATAATCGTAATCAGATCATGGGACCAGTGAAGATTCACACCCCTAGTGTAGATGCATTACTATTTTTTCCGTTTGTGTCCATCTTAGCTGCTGTGTCTCAACCATAGACTTTTAACAGTCAACGGTCTCAACCACTTTAGTGTAAGAATGTCTCACTTCCATAAAAAGTGGCCGCTCTCCGAGGAAGTCATCCGTCAAAGTGACAGTTCAGCGACTCGCAAGTCTAGAAATAGCCCGCACATTCTGCAGACACGCACGACATGGAGGGATTTCTTTTATGCTTTATAACGTTTTGCCTCGTGACCCCCTTTTCTTGATACTTCTAGGCCGTGGAAGTGCTGAAAGCTGAACGGGTCGGCCACGGTTACAGTACACTGGAAGACCAAGTTCTGTACAAAAAACTGCTGGCTCAGAACATGCACTTTGAGGTGAGGAACTATCCAGAACGATCACCGTTGTCATCAAAATGCTGCATCACACACAAGATTATTAATCTCTGCAAAAATGCGCCTGCCAACCTATGAAACACAGTTACACTTCATCCACATACTTATCATTTTGATCATAACAGAGTGGGATTGTTTTATCAGGAAATTATAGAGAGATAGTAGAATGTATTATTACAGTATCTACCAGTAGGAACAGAGGGATACGCTGACCTCTAGTGGAGCATCTGGTATCACACCTGGAAGAACTGATTTCTGAACTGTTTCTCAGTGCTGCCTGTGCTGTTCTGCTTGCAGATATGTCCCGTTTCCAGTAAGCTGACAGGTGCCTGCAACCCAGACTTCACCAAGCATCCTGTCATCACGTGAGCTGCGTTTTCATTTACATGACAGTCTGGTAATGAATGAATTAAAGTAGAATTTGGGGGCTTAAATCGAGTTTTTGGTTTGGATTTTCATCGCATCCTTTGTTCAGGTTCCGGAAGGACAAGGCGAACTACTCCCTGAATACAGACGACCCTCTGATCTTCAACTCCACCCTGGACCTCGACTACAACACCGCGCACAAATACATGGGATTCACCGAGGAGGAATTCAAACGACTGGTGAGATCATACGCATGAATAATTACAGCAGTGGTTCACAGGATGAAGGCATCTGAACATGGTTGGAGATGACAGCATGGGGCGAATATGCCCCGTGCATGGCAATGCCTTTCTCAGTCGCTAATTAAAGCAGGGACAAAAGCCGGCGTAAAAGAAGGGTCCGAAAGCCTCAGATCCTTTTGATAATTATTATTCGTAATGTATTTCAAACAAGGTGTGAAGAATTGTGCTTTGCATCCAGGCCCCATCGGGTTTTCATATGGATTGATCATTAAGAGAAGGTAAGAAGATCAATATCGAAGGAGGAAACAGCGGGCCTGTCACTGTCCGAATGTAACAACATCTGCCCACTGGCACCTCTAAAGATCACTAATTACCACTCGATGGTTTGTAAGTGTAAAAACTATTTCCTGACCGGGAGCCATTACTTTTTGGAGTCTTGTCAGCGCTGTGAAGTTGCCATGCAATCAGCGGTGGCTAGTTGTTTTTTCCTGGTTCCAGTATTTATGCAAAGCTAAGCTAAGCTAAGCTCCTGCTGTAGGGGTGAATTGGATGGATGGATGGATGAATGATAGATACTTTATTCATCCCGAGGGAAAGTTTAGGCATCCAGTAGCTTAGACAACCATAACACAACAAACACACATATATCTCACATACATAAACATCACTCACAGAAATGTAAAGAGCTAACAATTTGTGAAGTGATTACAAAGGTCTGGTATGGACTGACCATTACGCGTTATTATGGATCCCACTGCAGTTCTAGGCAAGACCCGCCCTACAAAGCAATCCGATCAACTTGTTAGGATAGCCGATTGGCCTCAACATATCGGGTTCGGTTACCTTGAGCGAGCATGGACGCCTGGACCAATCGTAGCGCACAAATGCTATTGAAGGGCGGGTCTTGCCTAGAACTGCAGTGGGTTCCATAATAATGCATACATGACGTTATCGCTTTGCTGATTTGAATCGTTTCATTCAGTTGAACTGTTGTCACTGTCGATTCTTTCCGTAAGATACGCAATTAAATCCACCGTTTCTGACTTTCTTCAGTTCAATACTATGTTCAGTCTGTTGCTGTCTGCTTCAGTTCAGTCCAAAATTAGCCTATACAATCTCTGTTTACAGGGTTAATAGCCCAACGGCCTATTTGTAACAGTTATCACATTTGGTGGATTTACAGTCTTTTAATTAGCTTTTAAACGAGGGAGTAACCTACTGTGATTCATAGCTGAGCTGACAACAACACTCTCAGTCACCACTGAGAAGCTCCACCGCAAGCTTCTAATTCTGTCAGTGACCGCGGTGATTCAGTTCAGAGATTCATTGTTAAAGAATTGTTGTCCGTACATGCACTGAACACCTCCCATGGGCAGATCTTTGTTACCTTTGTACTAAAAGGTTAAAGGTTGGACAGGCTCAGCTAAGCTAAGCTGGTACAAACGTGTTATCAATCTTCTAATCTAACTCTCTGCAAGAAAGCAAATAAGTGCATTTCCCAAATTGCGGAACTGTTCCCTAAAGGCCCCATATTGTAAAAAGTGAGATTTCCATGTCTTTTTTTTATTATAAAAGCAGGTTGACATGCTCATATAAACACAGTGAAATTATCAAAATGCTCAATCCACAGAGAAATACGCACAGCCTGTATTCAGAAACTGTGTCTTTAAACAAGCCGTCAGGACTTATGTACGGTTGTGATGTCACAACTATACTATATATAGGTAGAAAGTGCCGCGACAGTCATTCCCCGGCTGCAATGACAGGGCAGAGACTCAGAGAGTGCAGATGCAGAAGACCCAGAAACGCTGATCAATCAAGGGAGGGGGGCTTAAAGAGACAGGTGCTAAAACGGAGCATTTTAGACAGAGTGGGGATACAGGTATATTCAGACAGACAGTATGAGAGGAAAATGTGTCTTTTGACCATTAAAGCATGTACACATCTTCTAGTAGAAACCCCAAATAGTAAGTACGAACCTGAAAATGAGCTTGATATGGGACCTTTAAAGTGACCTCGTTTTGACTTCTTATGTCTTTTAGAACATAAATTCTGCAAAGTCGTGCTTCCTGCCCGAGAAGGAGAAGAAAGAGCTCGTCAACAGACTGTATGAGGCCTATGGGATGGAATGCAGCACTGCCTTTTAAAGTGAATGAAGAAGGAAGCCCTGGGTTAGGTCCCAGGATCGCTCTGAACCCTCAATCTCCCCAACCTGACACAATGGAATGTCTTTTTCCTAACCAGACATAAAACCTGCAGGATAACACATCAGATACGTTGTTCACCATATAGCTGCTGCCTTCACCTCACATATTCTGTACATTGCCAGCTTGTGTTTTATGAGTATTCCATCTAGGATACCTTTTGTAATACTTTAGTGTACAGTATCCAGAGGATGGCACGGTGCTCTGAACGCTGCAACAAATGTGGGCATGCAAGCGTCTTGTGTTTATGAAGCACATTTTGTTTATATGACCACACTCTGGATACATGTTTTCATCTTGTGTTTACATCATGGTGTCATGAAGAGAATCAGGGTTTACTTTGTCAGCATGTAAGGGGAGGATAAGGAAGGTTATTTGTCATTAATCTTTGGGTGAAAGCATGAAGGGGGGGGATGATATATGGTTTATCATTGTTTGGTTTAAGGGAGAGTAAGGGAACCCAGTGTCAGAAATGTGTGTGTGTGTTGCCCTCCAAACGGGAAACCGGTAAAACAGCTCAATACCAAAAGTGTAGTATTATATTTGAGCACTAGGGGGCACACCAAGGTCACCTATACAATGACAAACCACAGATGACCCAATGTGGTGTTTTTGTATTTCATAATTACTCCAAAGGCTTTTGATGTATATATTTATTTTAAATTTTTTAATTTCACTTAATTAAAAAAAACTTCCATTTGTAACAGCCACATTTATGACACTTATAAGAGCATCTTTTGACCATAATAAAAGCTATTATAAAATGTATATGCAGCCTGTTTCTTTATGTCGATAATCTACAGTGATTTCAAATATCCTTTCTAACCCAGTCCTTGTATGTGTGTATGTATCCTCATTATAATATAAAGTCACTTTAGCACACAGCTTCTCGAGTAATTACTATTAAAGAGGGAATTAGCTCAAGCCTGACACTAAGAGATGAAAAGAATCACAGCCTTACAGATAAACTGCTCTGTCATGCTCGGTTTATATATATATATATATATATATATATATATATATAGATATAGATATAGATATAGATAGAGAGAGAGAGATACATGGCAACATTGGCACCATGCAAGGTGGAAATGTAAACACTGGCTTCCTGCAGCCAAGCTAATGTACACAAAAAGCTGCATTCAATAATATTTATGGCTCTGGAAGGACTCAGCGAACTGAACCCATTAATCCCGTTTGACTCTGCAGCTCCTGCACCCACAGCGCTCGACAGAAACCTGCAAATCGCCCGGTGCGAAAAGCGAATTACGCTTGCAAGCATAAAACACAAAAACAGTGACAGGAATTCATACGGGTTTTTTTTTATTACACAAAGAAAATTGCTATCACAAATTTATCACCGAACATTAAGCAATAAATATGAAGTCCGTACACAACAGTTTAATGGCAACTATGTTTTGTTACTAAAAAAAAAAAAAAAAAAAAAAAAAAAAAAAAAAAGAAGAAGATAAAGGACAAGAGGGTCACAAACACACACACGCGTACATAGAAAGAAAAAAAACTGACAAACGGATGATTATGAGTATGACCTCTGTGACACAGTTCCATATTCAGGTTGGAACAAATGTTTCGGGTGTTAGAAATGAATTCAGCTCAGTCCATCTTCACCGGACGTAAATGCAAGGTTTTCTGTGCTTTCTTCGTCTCGTCGGGAACGTAAATGACCAACAGAGAATGAAGCAAGAGAGCAGCATCTTAGGCTGTCAGTTCTACTCTGTTCCCCTCTGCTCTGCGTGTTACAATCAGATCCAAAGAGAAGGCGTACATTTGGGCCGCTGAAGCTCCAAAACAGGCTGGCAGTGAGCGAAGGTGTCCTTGTGTCCTGATAGGACAACCGATATACGCTCCCTCTTTCCTTTCTCCATGTCTCTCCACTTTCACTTGCTTCCTCTCTACTTCGCACTCCTTCCCGTCACCCCCCTCCCCATTCGGCCTCTGGCTTTTTGAGTTTAGGATGGGCCTCCGCCTCCCTGGGCATCTTGGCTGGTGGAGCCCTCTGCCTCAGGGGCTGGGGAGGCCCCCGGGTCTCCTTCTGGAGGAAACAATATGTATCAGTCAATATCAGTCAAAGATGTGTGTCTATTAAAAAGCTCAAAAGTGGTTTGGCACTGCCAACAGTGGGAAAATACATCTGCTTTCAGGCTCCCAGAAATCAAAAATAATAATGAGGAAGGAACTACAACTTCCTGTAGCAACACAGTGCCAAGCATGAGATGAGATTATTGCTTCCCACCAGACCAGCGTTAGCAATTTGATTTATAGATGTCAGATTGGGTGTAATGTCATGGGAAACTTGTCTTTGTGACTGTAAAGAAAGTCAAGAAAGCAAAAACAACAATGCAGCACACAATGGTCAGACGGGGAAACATCTGCGTCATTCAGACTCCTCACAACTGGACACAGCAGAGGGGCTCGGGGGGTGGGGGGCATTTTGTCAGAATACATCATTGAAAATCTGCTTAGAAATATAGGAAATATTGGACAGGATAGAACAACACAATGTCATTTTGCTAAATAAAACATTCATTATTAATTTCACTTGTTTTCATTTTGAAAAAAAAATCTATATCTGAATACAATACAATTATTGTATAGGCTCAGTCTTCCACTTAAAAAAATAAATAAAATAAAAATGAAAAAACATTCCAGTGCTGGTTCCATGGTATCAGAATTTTGGATAGTCGTCATTGAAACACTGATTGGTCATGTGACAAGGGCCGAAGACTGGCAGAACAGGCAGCCAAGTGACAGTACTCTGATCCAATGGAAATCACAGCTGTCACGTTGACAGCACTCTAGCCCAATGGATTGGTGGGGGAGAGAATCATTTTTCAGAGGGGGTGGGGGACACCCAGTGCCCACCTTTTAACCCCGCCCCTGTTTACTCAGCTTGTTTCTCTGATCACTTAAGATCCAGACTAAAATCCTTCAGCAGGTTAAAATAAATCAGCTGGAGCTGCTCCCCCCGCGACCCGACACCGGATAAGCGGATGAAGATGGATGGATGGATTAAAAACGACCAAAAAGTGTATCATAAAAATGTGTCTTAAATGGGATTAAAAAAAAAAAGTTCATTTATGCTTCTGGCAGACAACCGCAACGCGCACGCATGCACAAAGGCGATATGACGCAATTCACAGGCGACCAATTGCAACGGACCATTACCTTGAATAAAATTACAGATTTCTCCGGGTTTAAAAGTTGTTGGAAACATTTGGGATTGTGCAAGAAAACAACTCAACAAAATATATATTTTCTTGACATTTAAATGGGGAAAAGTTCCGTATTATACAGGTCAACGATTTTGAAACCTTCTGACTTGCATTAGACTAATAATCTAATGGCAAAATTAAAACTAACCTGGCACTACGGACCAGTAAAAAATATAATATCTCTGTGAAACTGTCCACAGGTCTTAAGTGTATGGTAGGCCTGTTACAAATATTACATAACTGTCTAATCGCAATTGTTTTACGTAATCGCCGTGTCTTTGTTTAACCCGCAAAAAATTGCTACCATTAGCTAAGGTCATAAGGGGTATGACTGTTGATGGTAATTGTCAATTTTATGTGTAAGTAAAAAAATAAAAAAATCGACTTGCCCTTGTCAATTTTTACTGGCCCCTATACAATTAATTTGTTCTTCTGAGGAAAAACTTCCCAAAAAAAAGTTTGAAGATAACAAGTAAAACAAAGCTTTGGAAAAAAAAAAAATAAAAAAAAAAAATTATATATATATATATATATATATATATATATATAAAAAAGGTAAAACTTTAAAAAAAAAAGCACAAAAACATAAAAAAATTCAGAAAATAAAAAGTCAAGCATCAAAAGTTTAAAAACAATGTCGAAAAAAACGTCAGAAGCATCAAGCGCCAGCTCAATTCTGGATTGGCAAACGGCACATTCAAAATCAAATCATCAACAAGCGTTCTCTGCCAGGGCAAGAAAACCATAATCATCATTTCTGATACGGTGATGCCCGAAAGGGGCAAGTAGGTTGTAAGATTTACTTGCCCGACGTGGCGTTTTACTTGCCCCGGGCCATCCCTTATTGATGAGCCCTGCATAAATAAATATTTTTAAAATGTGACTGAAGGAGACAATTATTATCGTTAATCGCAATTATTTCGGAAACAATTGATTGTACAGCAACATTTGGAATGGTTACAGCTCTAGTGTACGGCATGCTCAAATGCTTTCCCGCTGCGTTAGCCGCGTACCCGGCCGTAGGTTTACTGACCTGCAGCCTTCAGGTCCATCCCTTCCAGGTCTTTGGTGAGTTCACTGGTGCTGGCCGCTGCCTCTCCCTTCCCGGCGATGTCGGGCACTGCGTTCCTGCGGCCTGTGCGATCACAGTTGATGAAGTCTGAGTACGACGTCTCCACGTCCATCATCTGTCCATGACCAGCGCTCTCATTACACCTGTCAAGAGGGAGGGGGGGGGGGAAGAGATGTCAGACGGCTGCGGAGGTGTCGCGAGAAGCAGATAAATCACGCTGCTGTCTGTCTCCCTTCAGTGGTCCGCGGGGGCCGTGGGAGGACGCATCACTGTGTGCTGTGAATTTCTACCGTTTCCATTGTGACACGCAGGAATACAGGCTAAATATCACACAGTTTCCTCTAGGAGGAAACTAGGGACGAACAATGCAGAGTGAGAGAAAGGCAGATAGGGGGGGAGGTGGGGGGGGTGCCCCTTCAAATGCATTTCCAGCACCTGAAAGGCCGACAGCAGCTGGGTGAGTATGAATATAAACAAGAATGAAGGTGTTAATAATTCTTATTTCTGCACAGTGATTGATGGCACTACAGACAGACCTGATAATAGGTTGTCCTGAATACATCAGGAAAAACTAAAAAAGGCAGACCCAATATCTCACGGCTCTCGTATAGAGATGTTCCGGCACCGATACCAGTATCGGAAAAGCCTCCATGCTGGTATCGGTATCAAAAAGTACTGGAGTTTACGCACTGATCGGATACCACGTAATTTAGCCCCAAAGAAAATCTACTTTAAAAGTAGTTGATTTATGTTCTTTTTTCCGTTAAGACTGACTTTGTTCACGTTTCACAAAGAGTTTAACCTGAGCCAGGCCATACGGCAATGATAGCAATCATATCACATCCATACAGTATATCATACAGGGTTAGTAGTACTCAGCTGTTAAAACATAATACAATGTATGCCACGCTGGTATGGGATTGGTACTCAGTATCGGCCGATAAACAAGTTCAGGTATCGGAATCGGTTTACAAGCAAAAAATGGTATTGAACCATCTCTGCTCTATAATGGTTGTCTAGTCAATTTCTCTGTCCTAAAGGTATTGACACAGCAAGGATTAAGATAAAAAAGGAGACGGGGGCTGTAAAGAGTCCTGATCAATATGGAGAGAGCAAAAGAGCTTTGAAACCGTTCAAAGGGACAAGCAGAGGCGCGGGCAGAAAGAACTCCGGCTAAATAAGCTCCCATTAGCCATTCATTCCTTTTCTGTTTCCTGTTCTCAGTCCATATTTAAACTAGGTCATGGATCCTGCCAACCACTAAAACACTATACAGCTGGTAAGTCCTCGGAGAGAAGAGGACACAGAATAAGACTGCTCCAGAAAAGAAAGAATAGAAAAGATTTTAAAAAAGTAGGAGGAAGTCGTCCTCTGATGCAAACAAAAAGGAGAAAGAAAACTAGAGACGCTGTAGACAGATGTCTCTCTGCTACAGCTTCAGTCCCCGAACAACAGTGGTGGAAGAAGTATTCAGATCCTTCACTCAAGTAAAAGTACTAATGCCACACCGTAAAAAAAAAAAAAAAAAAAAAAAATACTCAATACAAGTAAAAGTCCTCCATTGAAATTGAATTTCAAAGTTGTGATGAACTGAAATGTAGCGGAGTAAAAGTACAAAGTGGCCTGAAAAGAAAAGACTCAAGTAAAGTACAAGTAACTCAAATTTTACTACAGTATTGAGTAAATGTACTTTGTGACATTCCACCACTGCTGAACATCCAGCACACATAGACCATCTGCACCATAACTGACTACATTACAGGCTGCACACCACACATCCCCCCCCCCCAATAAAGCGTGTAACACGGCGGAACAGCTGAGCGGCTTAAGCTACCGATCTTTAAGAAACACGAGCGGGGTTGGAAGTCTCGAAAGGGAAACAAGAGAAAGAATGAGAGAGAGGAATACAAACAAGCTGGCAGACACAGTCCTGACACGCTGACCCAGGGTCAGTCTGTTCCCAAACGCTTTGGCTCACATTCTTTTAGTATCATTCAAAAAAAAAAAAAAAAAAAAAAAAAAAAAAAAAAAAAAGGTCCCACGATTGTTTTCTGTGTACGAGCGCCATGCCAAACAGGAAGCAAACCCAGGGTCGATCCCGGAGGAGTTAGGAGCCACACACAGACGTAGGCGACGCTGGGAATGTGAAATTTGCAGACAAGGCCGAACTTTAAGCCCCTGTTGGTTGGAGCGGTACCTCAGGAAATGTCACTGAGCTCTGGGCCGCTGGCATTTCCCTGAGTGCATCTACTAAAACACAAGAGCCACTCTGTTATACCGACGGGAGACGGTGCTGTGAGCCTCTGATGGATTCTTATCTAGATAGAAAGTACAGTCATCGGCGAAGCAAATCACCGTGGGAGGCCAGCGCCTCACGGGTTCATAGTTACACCTACAGTACTAGCTTTTCTCCTCAACCTTTAGTTCCAACATCTGAGGCTTTTACTGACTCACTCACTGCTGAAAAATTTATGGGAAAATATCCAATTGCAATTTCTGTGACCAATTTCGCGATTGTGATGATTAAAGTTTTGGTCCGGGCCAGTGTTTGTGGTCTGCGCGGTATTAGAACAAGATATGAAAAGATATTCATAACCCCATATTTAGGTTGTTAGTAGTCTGGATCAACGGCAGTTCATTTCCAGGACAATTGCCGGACGTCCCTCGCCGTGCAAAACTCAAACTAGCAATCTTCACTCTGAAAATGGTTTGTTTTAAAGCAAATTTGGATGGTGCAACAAGGCCGGCCTGCTTGGTTTTTTCGGAGGAATGATTGTAAAGATTTACATAGAATATGTTTACGACATTTCCTCTCTAACCGGGATGTTTTGGGACCGATTGGTGGGATTGCTGTGGACGAAGTACACACGGCGATACCATGTAAGAATAAATGAGGTTTAACCATGTATCCAGCTAATTTAAATATCACACGTTACTGGATTGTGTGAACAGTTAACTTTATTTAACATCGTATGTGGCGGTTTCTTTCGCGGGGTGGAAATGTCCCACCAAAACAAGTTCCTTCCCGAGACTATTTTGCAGAGCCACTGTTGCGGTGTCCAGGAGCTTAGGGTTTTGAGTTTGCTTTTGAATGTGAGCACAGTTGTGTTGGGCCAAAAGGCAGGCCACGCTCGATAGTTTGCAACGGAGACGTAAGAAGTACAAAGAAGTAAGAAGTACAAGTGTAAGGTGGGACACTACCAAGTAAATGTTACAGTCAGGTCAGTATGCCCATCTCTTGTTGCTTCATGGGCTTGCTTTTGCCATTATATGCTTTCAGCTGATTTTTGGAGCACAGTACCTTTGAGGTCATTCTGGAGAATATGCTAGACAGTATTATTATTGCAACAATCCAAAACGATGACCAATAAACATTTGCATATAGCAAGCACATTTGTCCGCTCCCATGTTGATAAGAGCATTGAAAACCTGAGCTTGAAAAACATCCATTTTTAAGTACATTGGCTTACAACAGATACAAAATTGTGATTCATTTCCGATTAATCGCGATTTAACTATGGACAGTCATGCGATTCATCAAGATTAAATATGTTAATCGACTGACAGCCCTAATATGAAAAAAAACATTTAGCCTTATTAACAGTCAATGCATTTCCTACTTTGACTGAAATACTATTAAAACAAACAACCAGCACCATCTGTGCATCGATGTGTGCAGCAATTAGCTCGTCTGTGTTGCGTTTGTCTTTTTCTACTCCACTGGCCCAGTGGTTACGTGCCTTATGGCAGCTCCCTCTAATTGCCAGTTGTTGGTTTAATTAGTCGGCTTGCCTGCACATGTGGATCAAACCCTACCCTGAGATCATTAGCAGGTTTCCATGGAGGGATGATGATGATGATGATGATGATGATCTGCCTCCTGCTCTCGTCTGGCTGGTCTCAGCTGGTAGAGGCAGTTTAATGGCGTCGCATTTTAAAAATCACTTTATCCCCCCGATATCCACAAAGCACACAGCGATGATGAACTTTTTTTGTAGTGCTGGCTGACGGACTGAAGCAGCGCAGGGTGTTTTCTGATGTTCACCTGCTGAGATTTGTATAATGCAAATGAGCATGTAAAGTGACCTGAAGGCTGTGTAGGGTCTGTATAAGACACTGATGGCCTTCTGTTTGACTGAACTAACTGCAGCTCTTGTTTACGGAGTATAATCATGCACTCCAATCTAGGGTTGCAACAAGCGATTATACTCCTTTTATTAATCTAATGTCAACACATTGTTTAGTCTATACGATAAAATGCCTTGTTTTGTCCAACCAACAATCCCAAACTTTAGAATGTATTCATTTCACAATGGTTTAAAACAGACAACAGCAAAAACCATCACATTTGAGAAGTTGGAGCCCGCAAATGTTCTCAAATGATTATTGGATTCTCTGATATGCTGCCAATTTAACCCTACATTCTTAAATGGATGACATGCATAGGGCTGGGTGCCAAATTCAACACTTTTGAGGCCGAATTGCCTCTAAAGTATCGAGTATCAAAAAAAAATGCCTCGTCATTCAATACCCAAGGGGTAAATCTCATCAGCGTCAGTGAGCCAATCAGCATGCTTCTACCAAGATATAATAATGCTGCTGATTGGCTGTCTGACATTACATATCGTAGAGAGACGCAGGAAAAACTCTACGTTACACAGAGACGGAGCTCACGTAGTAGGAGCTGAAACATAAATAAAAAGATCTGTGCCGCAATGTGTAATGTTGAAATTTCTTTTTGTTAAAATGGATTTTATAAAATTGGTATCGAAAAAAGTATCATTTAGGAACCGGTATTGAAGTCATGGTTTTGGTATCAGTATTGAAAGGTTTTGAACGATACTCAGCCCTAGACATACATATACGTCCTCTTAAAAGGCATATTGTATGTGTAATGTATTTGACCGATTACACGGATGTGACGCCAGCCTCGCATCATTCACAGCTTTCTTCCTGAAATCTCCACATCGTCCTTACACCACATTCCAGAAATGATGACTTACCCCTATTTTCCACCGGGTGCGTCTGCGCTGCGTTCCGGAGGCATTCGCGAACCCCCACGAGCAATCGCAGCCATTCAAGTCAACGTTTGATCTTCCACCAGCCGAGCCGCGGCGCGTCCCACAAGAGTGCGTGGAGCGGCTCTACGCTCCGCTAAAGATACGTGCCAGGTCTGTTTTCACGTGAGCCGCGGGGCATTCGGACCACCGGGCAGGAAGTGAAACGGTGAGAGTATCCACTCAATTAACCAAAAGACACTTCTAGAGACAACTAAATCTGCAAGTCGGGCAGCAGGACGCGCCGCTTCCGAGACGCTCCCGGTGTGGTACGGCGCGCGGCGGAGGACGGAACAAAAACCGGAACGCAGCACAGACGCGCCCCGGTGGAAAATCAGGGTTACAGCTCTCCTTTAAGTGTGTGTCCTAGTTAAATAAGAAGGGACTCTTTATGTGAAAAGGCCACGGTGTGTGTATACAGAGGGAAACTCGACACAGCTGCAGCTGGAAACACTAGCACAAGGTAAATGTCACAGGTGTGTATTTTCACTCGAGACAATAACAACTCAATCCTCAAAAGGGAAATGGCTGCAGCTCCGCTCGTGAGCTGAACTGGTCTTCGCCTCGCTCGCTTTACCCCCCTCCCTCCCTCCGCCTTCCTGCCCCGCACTGTATGTGTGGAGCGTTTCCAATCTGGGGATTCTCTCTACAAACGTTATTCAAATTCTGGCAACTCCTCTATTCGGAGTTGTCATACGGACACAAAAAAAGCACCTCATTGTGAACGAAACAGCTGTACATCCACAGTACGTGTCCACGACAGGTCTGAACATGAACAGTGGCCACACTGGGCGAGGGGACATGTAACGGGAGAGGTTTTAGCGTGTAGATATTCGGAACAAAAACCTCTGAGATTACAGGGGGAATATGAGTCAGCAGAGCCACTTACACTGGACCCATTAGAGAGGCAGGCTCACTGGTATTCTGCAGGAGCCTTTTAAGCCCGATATGTGTGTAATAAACTCACATTATCTGCAATAACCCACACAAAGACTGGCTTCTTTGCTGATTTGGACGCCCATTAGGGCCGTCTACAAGTCTGTTAAGTAATTCTGCTGCATTTATTGACAAGACAGAAAGCCTCCATGCTTCTCGAAGATACTCAACTTTTCCATTGGGCTTTTTTTTTTTTTAAACCCTGATTACTTAACTGACAGCCTTTAATACTCCTTTCCCACTGGCCATAAGAACACACTGTCTGACGTTTCAGTGTTAAAACTGATAAAATAATTGCTGTCTGCGGTTCTATATGGGCTATGGCAATAATTTAGAAAAATAATAGCTCGCTGCAACATATGGAAAAGAAAAAAAAGCTATGAACTAGTTCATTTTTGGAACTGTGAACTTAGTTCAAAATTTTGAAGTATGAACTATGAACTGAACTAGTTCATGTAGAAAGTGAACTTTCCCAACACTGCCTGCAGGCATGCGGGAGAAACACTACAGCGCATATTCAGTGGGCCGCATAGCACAGAAATAAACCTGAAAGCTTAGAAAATATTTTGCCGGATGCGCCACTGAGTAACTTTCATAGGAATGAACGGGGCTCCTCCCAAAGGAGGTACGCTTTCCAGATGCTTACTTTACCCCCTTGCTTATAATACATCCATGAGGTCCATATGATAACTTCCGCCCCTTTTCCGGCGCGATGCTGTGACGTGCGTTGCCTCGGTTGGTTACTTTTGTCATCTCGGCCACAAATTCCGTCTGTCTCCACCCAAGCTGCGCTGGAACATCAAATTACTCGGCACCGAGTTTGATAGAGAGACTGAATAAGTAACGGATATAAAAAAAAGAAGTCTGCTATTTACGATTTACTAACCCTATGTTGTAGGACTAGCGTAGCGATTGAGAGAAGGACAATGAATGCTGAGCGATTGGTCGGAAGTAGAGGACAGTTTAATTTTATTAGCTTAGATATCAAGCACTATATTGGTGACGCTGAATGGGACACAACAGGAAAAAAAGACAGGCACACTCATCCACTGGCAATGGGACAGGAGTCTATCAGCTATTTTTAGCAGGTTTACCTGTTTAAAAAAAAAGAAGAAAACATATATACACATATATAAACATGAATTTTAATGGAAATAATGGATGCAAGTTTGATGTGACCGAATTGAGAAAAATCACCAAGTAGGCAACTAACATCATTTGGTCTATGTCAAAAAATTTTAACAAATTGTTAGTTTTAGTTATTTTTAAACAAGAAAAACCAAATGTGTGCTGGCTTCAACCTTGTTTAAATGTGAGGATTTCATGCTTTTGTTTGTCACGGATGATAATGAACTGAATATCTTTGGACTGTTGATCAGACAAAAAAACCTTTTTAAAACATCACCGTGAGCTTTGAACGGGCATTTTTCACTATTTTCTGACATTTTACAGAAAGAATGACCGATTCATCAAGAAAGTAATCGACAGATTAATCTATAATCGTTTGCAGTTAAAACAATGTCCTTCACAGTTTACCAGAGTCCCAGTTGAGGTCTTCAAATGTCTCGTTTTGTCTGACAGAACAAAGCTGGGCGATATGGAGAAAATAAAAATATCACGATATTTTTGCCAAATACCTCAATGTCAATATTGCGGCAATATTGAAGAGTTAGACTATTGGTGTGCTCACAAAATATTAACACAATGACAGTTTTGATACATAATCAATCGCCAATATTGTGGATAAAATGACTAAGTGGGTAAAAGGCAAATACTAGAACAGCTAGAACAGTCTGGTAAGTTCAGAACATTACCTCACTTTACTGTAATGCAGCCTTTAAAGCCAGGAAAAGACAACACATGTATTCAAAATTGAAGACGATATCTAGCCTCATTGATATTATATCAATGTCGATATAATATCGGTAAATTGCCCAGCCTTACAACAGACACTCAACAGCTCTCAGTTATCACAGCTCTTGTGGTCGAAGGATGCTTCCAAAGAGAAATCAAAGAGAACTCAAAAGTTAACAACAAACCGTCTTATCTTACCAAACTAGTCAGAGTTGCTTCATCTGCTCTCGGGTGCCTACAAGGAGACCCAAACTGCTTCAGACAAATTCATCCAAATCCATTCCCCCTTCAGCCCAGCCAGAGCTGCCTCTCAGCTCCCGACGAATGTGGTCCGGGCCACAGTCTATTCAAATGATGTCAGCAGCTGCTCGGTTGACAACAAGCCCACTTCAAAACACAAGGGAGCTGTGTTTCCTCGTCGGGATTAGCATTGTTGGTCCTCTGCGGTCCTCCTCCTCTCATAAATAAATAAAAGCCCTGGGCATTCAACTCCAGTGTATATATTAGCCCTGTATCCTTCCTCTTTTTATGGGACCCGGGCCACGGGTGTGAAGGCCTAATTTCCCCTGGTGAAGTGAATGTTGCAACTAGGGCTGGGCAATATATCTGATATTATATCAATATCGATATATTAGGCTGGATGTCGTCTTAAATTTTGGATATTGTAATGTGACTTTCTGGCTTCACTTATACAGTCTATGCATCTACCCCTGGTGTAAACACAGAAATGATGTACAGTATATTACAGCTGGGCAATATATCCATTTCAATGTCGTGATATATAAGACTAGATATCGTCTTAGATTTATGATGTCATAATATGGCATAAGTGTTGTCTTTTTCTGGTTTTAAAGGCTGCATTACAGTAAAGTGATGTAATGTTCTAAACTTACCAGACTGTTCTAGCTGTTCTATTATTGGCCTTTACCCCCCTAGTCATTGTATCTATGGTAGTGAGGATTATTTATCACATATCTCTTTGTGTTCATATTTTGTAAAAGCACCTACAGGCAACCCTACGATAACGATATCAAGGTATTTGGTCAAAAATATCGCGATATTTGATTTTCTCCATATCGCCCAGCTCTAATAGCAACTTGCCCAACAGTTAGCTTTTGCTCTTTGGCTCGACAGCTATTTACACCCGACGCTGTGAAAACTTTCCCCGCTGAAGAGACGAGCACACGCGCATTAAGTGGTTTCCACCACCTCGCTCTCGCTGGGACTTTGAGTTTCAAGCTTACTATTTAGTCGCAGCAGAAGTCTCCATCTTCTCTGTCAGACATGCAGAATTATCACTGATAACACCGGATACTCACTCGCAATCTTCTATCTCCTTCTCACTGAGCCGAGATTCTGAGAATGATCACTGCCACTCTCGCATAATTGCCATCCTAAATGAGCGTGCTGAGCTCCTGCGCCTAAAGGCATTATGAATCAGCCGGGGAACAGGAGATAAGAAGCCTGACCAAGGCTATTAGCGTCAGCTGCATTTATGGAAAAGTCTTGGCTGAAACTAATGAATAAAACAAAAAGGCCCGGGCAAGGCAAAGGCTGCTCCTTTCAGAAAGCTACAGCCAAATCAAAAATCAATCTGGCCTGGACAGATGACCTCGGCAGGCATGGGCAGCGCGAGTTGCGTTTCCACACTTTACAAGTCGGAGCACTTCAAAAGATCAATTCCCAGCATTGGGGTCTCATGAGAGATCAGTGATGGAGGAATAAATGCATATGAATGGCTTGTCTCCCAAAAAAAAAAAAAAAAAAAAAATAATTGTGAGATCCACCATTAAAACTATCTTGACTTCTTGCATGTTGAATAGATTATTTTTTCTCCAGCTTATTTTCTCCGTTAATAAACTTAGTTTGTAAAATGTCAGAGAAGAGGGGACAAACCATTTCCCAAAGCCTGAGGTGAAGTCTCGTCAAATGTTTGGTTTTTGTCTCAATGACAATGTCAAAACCTCAAACCTATTAAGTTACAAAGAGAAACATATCAAATCAGCAAATGCTCACATTGAAGAGGCAGCGCTGTGGAGGAAGGTCTGGCAATGTGAGACTACAGTAGGAGCTTCTGTACAGAAGGTCTTTTTGACTTTGTTCTCCAGGTTAGCGTGACCAGCGTGGCAGGTGCGCTGCTGTTAAACAGTGAAAGAAAGCTAAAACTAACGTGGTCACACCCGGGATTTAGTTAATAGCTGTTGTGCTGTTGAGTTCCGCACTTTATTGCAGACATTGCATACAACATGTTTTGTTTGAGAAAATAGCGCAGATAATCAAAACAGTGATTAGAATAAACTTCCACATGTTTAATAGCCAGCTAATTATTATGTAAGAGCCTGAAGAAAACTGAGTTTTAACAGCCAACAAAGAAAGAACATACGGTTACTGATGTTTAATGGGAGAAAGCTGCGGGACGTCCCAACACCTGTGTGCCAGTAACAAAGTAAGAGGGATTTCAGGCTTTTCTGACTTCATATAGCTGTGTTGTTGTGCACACAATGACTTGTTGTGTCTGTGAATAATAAGACCTAGTGGAGGAAAACAGATAGCGAGCGGTAATACAGAGGATGGGACCTTTGGTAAAAGCAGAAAGAAGAGTGGAAGATGAAGAAGTATCTGAAAAGGACAGCGAGAAATGAAAAGGTAGGGCGTACCATGTGTGCAAGGCATTTTCCTGATCAACTGAATGCTGCAATATTTGTTTTCTAAATGGCTAATAAATAATGCAACATGTTCTACATGAAGGAAAAGGGCGCAGCCAAGAGCAAAGTAGATGTTAATCGTCAACAATATTGGTCATAATAGTAGGGATGGGTTTTTTAAAAATCGACTTTCTGATTCAAATAGATTTTCATTTGAATGATCCAATAGGAATTGATAAAATCCAGAATTGATTGCCGTCTAACCCTAACCCTGTCATATGAAACTAGAAGAGCTGAGGTCATGCTAGATTGTTGTAAAGGGAGTTAAAAAATGCTCCAAAGTTAGGCTACATTTTAGCGAGGAAAAAACTGGCATGGCGAATTTAAAACGGGTCCCTTGACCTCTGAACTCAAGATATCTGAATGAAATGTCACTCAATACTCATTGACTGTAGAGTCTGTAGAGCTGCACTTTATTGCGTAGACTGCTGTAGTGTGTTCATGTTAAATAAAAACTATATTAATGTAACTACTTCGGGGTCAATTGTTAATGTAAACATTGATACTTTTAATAATGCAGCAGGTGAGACTAGAGGGAACCCTGTACAACTGTAGAGTCTCTTTCATATCCAAGCAAAATTGGTTTTGCAACTGAAATATCCCAAAATCGACACAGAATCAGAATCGGAACTGGAATCAAATCGAAACTTTGTGAATCGGGAAATCAGTGGCGATACCCAGCCCTATTTAATAGCGCTGCAGTGGGATACTGAATAACCTGCAGGAATAACTCTGAACTACCCTTTCATTTCTTAGATGTGTTGTAGTTATTCTGTACAGGATGCACATTCAAGCTGAACGATCACTAGAACATGAGTTAAAGAAATCGTTCGACAGTGAGGAAATAAGTCTTCCTCGTCTTCCTGCAGAGAGTTAAATGAGAAGATTGATACCACTCTCATATGTGTCTGTTCAACATGACGCTACAGCCAGAATACGGTTAGCTTAGCATAAAGACTGGATGCAGGGGGGAAACTGCTAGCCTGGCCCTGTCCAAAGGCAACAAAATCCACCTGACGGCTACTTTAAAGCTCACTAACTGACACTTTATATCTTGTTCCTTTAATCTGTAGGAGTTTGTACAACCACTTTATCATATATCCAGTAGTGTAGGTTTACCAGTGCTCTCTATGTGACCAAATGCTGCTGGAAGCTGTGTAAAGTTCATGAGAGATGAGTCCGGGGGGGAGGGGGGGGCACTGCGCACAAGTATCACAACTTTATATTAATATGTTCTCCGAATGAACATGTTATGTTGTGACTTATTGAAAGGCTACTAAGAAGGGTCATGTGTGGCTGTAATGCATTTTGCAGTGTTAAACTGAGCATATAATGGTGACATAGTGCACCCAGCACACTAACACGATTACTGAACAGGCCTACCAGATAAAGGGCGAGACAATCAAAAGACCACAAAGAGAAGCAAAATGACCACGAAGAGACACACAATGACCACAAAGAGATGAAAACTGCCACAAAAATATGCAAAATGACCTCAAAGAATTGTAAAAATGAGTACAAAGAGAGGAAACGACCACAAAGAGGTGCAAAACGACTAAAAACAACACAGTGGGAGCATTTTCCATGTGTCCCGGGTCCATGGCTGTAGGCTATATATGGAGTTACAAATAGCAGCTATTTTTGATATTTATTAGAATATTTAAAGTTGTTTATTTGGCATTAATTTATCACACTACAACAATGTAGCTGTTTTTCCTTGTATTTCTTTTTTTAAATATGTTAGGTCCATATGTGTTTTGTTGTGAATGTGTCAGCTCTAGCCACTGAAAAGAAATAAGCGGAGAAATCAGGCCAATTACAAAAGCTGGTCAGTCTGACGTGGTGTTGCCTGAGCTCATTACTATTCATGTGCTCGCCCAGTTGCGCTGGGTAAAGGATGCTTATAGCCAGGCTCTCATTGGCTAGCTGTTAGCCAATTAGAGTCAAGCAGCTTAGCTCGTTGGATATTAATGAGAACTGGCACAAATTGAGCTGAATCTTCCCACGGGCTTTCTATACCACGCTAGAATGGCTTGAAACAAGGTAACCAAGGCATTTTTTCCACAAAAAAATGTTACAGAGTCCATGGTAGAACTTCAGACATTACCACAAAGTCATGAAGAACGTGTAGCAGGGCACCTTTAATAATGTAACATCTAATATTGCCAAGATCCAGAGACATAAATGTGAGTCTTAACACATTACTCATTTAAAAATGTGCCACCTTCCACTGGAAAGTTTCTAAGCCTAACCCTGAAGGCAGAGCCAGGATGTTGCTCAACTAGCTGGTTTCAGCGGTGTCAGTCTGCAGCTGAGCTCGGTTACTTCTTGTTATGCTGCTGCTGCTGCTGGGACCATTTCTTGGTCGGGTGCAGTGACTTTGTTGAATGCGGGCTGGTTGCTCAGACAACCTCACAGTGACAACAAGACTCTTTGTGTTGAAGAGAAAGATGCGAGGAGCGGTATCCACCGTCTTCTAATCCAACTCTCAGCAGAGAAAGCAAATAAACTTTTTTCCTAACTGTTCACACATCCGATGATGTCACCAAGCGATTCAGCACCCAGATGACCACATTACATTCGTCAGACCAGCCTCTGCACAGGAAGTCCAGCATAGTTTCCAGTTAACGCGACCCAAAGTGGTCACCGCAGCTGAAAAGCAATGCTGACAAATGCTGGAAACATTCATATAACACATGCACATAGAGTGAATATCAGGGTTTCCCCCAGAATGTTGTTTAGCCCGGTGGCAAGTGTCCTTTTTTTTTCGGCAAGGGCCCAGGTGGGGCCAGTCAGGCAGCATAATGTAGAGCCCAATAGTTTCTGTGATAACAGAATCATGGATGGAATTGCGAAATTGAGACTTGAGCTATAAAAACAGATTCCATAGGGCCCTACATTAAGTCAGTGCTAAAAGCTAACTGGACATTTGACAACATGACTAGGCCGAACCAAGCCGCATTCTTTATTTCTGTCTTACGCGCACAAAGTGCCCAACCCTCAGGGGACCACAATTTCACAAAATCATAGGTTATTTTACAGCTAGTACTAATACAAAGTATTCTGTCTTCTCTCCCAAGCTTTGCAAATACAATCTGCTACAAAAAAATGTTCCTTTCTTGAAGAATAACTCAAATGTTTCATAAACATCCAGCCATAAATAGGTTTTGATTAAAGGAGACAGCTCCCCCCTCTCAGTGACACTGACGGAGCACGAACTAGCAACCCAAAACGCCAGATTTTGTTAATCTACCAAATCATCTAATCTGTTGAACAGATGACCGGAGGGCATGATAAACAATGAAGAGACAAAAAATATGTTTACCACAGACCGTGTTCCTTTTCTCAGCGTAGCTCACTTAGCAACAGCCGGGTCAATTAATACCAGCGAGAGAGCGTCATAATGTCGCTTCACACAACACAGAAGCACGGCTAAAGTAACCGGATCACATAAACGAGGATCAGATATCCGTGTTTGGATGTAAGTGAAGGTTACATTACCAGAGGGGTTACAGTAGATGTACAAACACTGTGTCCCGTGTGTGCCAGTGTGTCCCCGTTACCTCAAAAACTGCAAACAAGCTGTGATCGATCGGCGCTTTCACAGCGCAGCAGACGAGTGGCCAGACTGCCAGACATATGAGACTAGCAGAGCAGCATGCCCAGCCTCCAGCTATAGGGAATCCCCTGGTTTGTGTGTGTGTCAGTGTGTGTGTGTTGGCGGGGGGGGGGGGGGGATAGGATGGGTGTGACTGAGTCTCATCAACCACCCATGATTCACAGCTGAGTCAGAAGCAGGTGCTTCGACTGGACTCTGAAATGAGATCGGGATTATAACCCCCGTAAAAAAAAACAAAAACCTTTGCACATCTCAATCTCCGTATGGCATCACAACTGTTCCTTTGCAGCACATGTGTCAAACTCAAGGCCCGAGAGCCAAATCCGGCCCCCTCGCAGGTTTTGATCCAGCTAGTTTCGGTCACTTTTTCCAAAATGTTTGCCCTTTTTTCCTTCTTTTTTTTTACATTTTTGGTGGTTTTTTTGACACCTTTTCCAGCGGTTTATGCACTTTTTTCAATGCTTTAGGCACTTGGTTTTAACGTTTTTGATGCTTTACTAAATGTATTGCCACTTTTTCCAAAGTCTTTGTCACTTTTTACGATGTTTTTGTCACTTTTTCAGAGAACTTTGACGTTTTTTCGGCCTTTTTCCAACTTTTTTGGTGCTTTTTCCAATGCATTTGTCGCTGGCTGAGGAACTTTTTGCCAAACTTTTTTGGGGCTTCATCCATCCATCCATCTTCGTCCGCTTATCCGGTGTCGGGTCACGGGGGGAGCAGCTCCAGCAGGGGACCCCAAACTTCCCTTTCCCGAGCAACATTAACCAGCTCCGACTGGGGATCCCGAGTTCCCAGGCCAGGTTGGAGATATAATCCCTCCACCTAGTCCTGGGTCTTCCCCGAGGCCTCCTCCCAGCTGGACGTGCCTGGAACACCTCCCTATGGAGGCGCCCAGGGGGCATCCTTACCAGATGCCCGAACCACCTCAACTGGCTCCTTTCGCCGCAGCGAGCAGCGGCTCTACTCGAGCTCCTCACGGATGACTGAGCTTCTCACCCTATCTCTAAGGGAGACGCCAGCCACCCTCCTGAGGAAACCCATTTCGGCCGCTTGTACCCTGGATCTCGTTCTGTCGGTCATGACCCAGCCTCCATGACCATAGGTGAGGGTAGGAACGAAAACTGACCGGTAGATCGAGAGCTTTGCCTTCTGGCTCAGCTCTCTTTTCGTCACAACGGTGCGATAGATTGAATGTAATACCGCACCCGCTGCGCCAATTCTCCGACCAATCTCCCACTCCATTGTCCCCTCACTCGCGAACAAAACCCCAAGGTACTTGAACTCCTTCACTTGGGGTAAGGACTCATTCCCTACCTGGAGAAGGCATTCCATCGGTTTCCTGCTGAGAACCATGGCCTCCGATTTAGAGGTGCTGATCCTCATCCCAACCGCTTCACACTCGGCTGCGAACCGATCCAGTGAGTGATGAAGGTCACAGGCCGATGATGCCATCAGGACCACATCATCTGCAAAGAGCAGCGATGAGATCCCCAGCCCACCGAACTGCAACCCCTCCCCACCCCGACTACGCCTCGATATCCTGTCCATAAATATTACAAACAGGATTGGTGACAAAGCGCAGCCCTGGCGGAGGCCAACCCTCACCTGAAACGAGTCCGACTTACTGCCGAGAACCCGGACACAGCTCTCGCTTTGGTCGTACAGAGATTGGATAGCCCTGAGTAGAGACCCCCTCACCCCATACTCCCGCAGCACCTCCCACAGTATCTCCCGGGGGACCCGGTCATACGCCTTCTCCAAATCCACAAAACACATGTAGACGGGTTGGGCATACTCCCAGGCTCCCTCCAGGATCCTTGCGAGAGTGAAGAGCTGGTCCGTTGTTCTACGACCAGGACGGAATCCGCATTGTTCCTCCTCAACCCGAGGTTCGACTATCGGCCGAACCCTCCTTTCCAGCACCTTGGAGTAGACTTTACCAGGGAGGCTGAGAAGTGTGATACCCCTGTAATTGGCACACACCCTCTGGTCCCCCCCTTTTTTTTAAAGGGAACCACCACCCCAGTCTGCCACTCCTTTGGCACCGTCCCAGACTTCCACGCAATGTTGAAGAGGCGTGTCAACCAGGACGGCCCCTCCACACCCAGAGCCTTGAGCATTTCTGGACGGATCTCATCAATCCCCGGGGCTTTGCCACTGTGGAGTTGTTTGACTACATCAGTGACTTCCGCCTGGGAAATCAGGGGCTTCATGAGACCCCAAAATGTAAGTGAGAAGACTACAGTATATATGCAATAACAGTCAAAATATTTGACTTTATCCTCTTAAATATGAAAAATGACTTTGACGCCCCTGCTTTACAGTCTCATCTATCTCGAGGCTTGTCACAGGAAGCGTTGTCTCAAACCCAAACGTGGCGGGAGAAACAGATTTTATCACGACTGAACAAGAAAACGAACACAGATAGCACTCGCACGCAGTGGTGGAAAGTGACCAAGAAAATTTTGAGGTACTTCGCTTGAGTATTTCCAATTCAATTCCAATAAATTTCCCCAATTTAGAGGCAAATATTGTACTCTTGACTTCACTACATTTTATCGGACACAACTTAAGTTACTTTGCAGAGTCAAATTTAAAATACAAACTTCAGCTACGATGTTGACCGATGTTTTCAACATTAAGTGGACACCGATAATATTACACCGACTGACGACTCCTCTGTAGTCCCAGGGGAGGAGTTACACAGGTGTCGTCTACAGATGTGACTGATGGTGTAGATGTGCAAAATAACAAAAAAATTGCCGGTGCAACACAGATGTCTTCTTACTTAATAGTTTTATTTCTTAAGGTGCATAACAGGGACTAACGTTTCCATGTAGGGTTAGATCTTCATCAGAGTCCTTGGAGAGAATGGGCTATGAAGCCCTTAATAAGAATCATCAACAGGTGTGACTGTGCGTAAGAGGGGCGTTGGCTACCTGAAGATACACCCATCTCAACCAAGGTGTTACACTCATTAATCAATCATTAAAGGGCAAATTGCTCACAAACAGGTCAAAAGTGATTAAAAACAAATGTTGATAGGTAGCAAACATAAAAATGTTCACAATACAACGGGAATAAAAGTATATTCATCCTAAATACTATACTTCAACATACTTTGACATTAGAGAAAGCAAGTTAGATTCAATTCTTCATTTTCTAAAGTGCCGAGCGTATGTATCCAAAACGCTTCCCTGCATAGGAGTTTATTAATGATACCGCCACCCCTGGATGGGGTGGGTGTAACTGACTAAGCAAGGTGTATTAATAAGGTAACAACTTCAGAGCTTTATTTTATTAGTTTCCTCTCTTCATATTATAAGTCCTTTTATTCTAGCGCCTGTTAGCGGAACGTTAATCTTGCATCTAAAGGGGGAGGGGGGGGACTAGTTTTGTGAGACACATGCACGGAAGTAAGGAGGAAAACACACGTAGCTCTGAAATTAAAAAGCTCTATAAAACGGGATAATTAAGCACCTAGCTGGAACCGGAACAAGGTATTGTGTGTTTAATTTGTTAAATGTTCATGTGCGGTAATATGGAGTTTAATCTATTCCACTGTGAAGTGTTTAAATACGTTATCTTTTTGTTATACGAAGTGATGCTAACATTAGCTTTTCGGCATTGTGAATACTGACAGAGGTAACGTCACGGAAATGTTTTATGAATGGTCATAAGGTACGGTTAATGTGGCCTTCGGGTAATGTTTATATTTGTAAGAGCTTATGTTATTTATCTGTCCTGTAGCTCTTACGGTGTTTCATGAAGAAAAGGAAGGTATATTTGTGTTCAGAACAAGGCTGACGGCTGAATGTAAATAAAAGCTTCTGGAAACATCAGTACGCTTCACCATTGTCTGGCTGGGGGTTTGCTACAGGGGGGGGGGGTTATAGGTCTGTGATACCTCCAGGACAATTGAATCTGAACAAGCCTACATTTGTTATGTGATCTGTGTACCATGTTTGTTTGTTCCTATATGGAATTAGAAGTTAAGTGCAAAAAAATACAATCAATTGGTAATCGGTTTGTCATTCAACAAGGGAGGCCTATATATTGTTGGGTAGTTTCATTAAGAATAAAACTTTGTATTTTTTAAACTACATGTGTTTTGTGGACAAACGTCTTCATTTGTAAAGTAACTAGTAACTAAAGCTGTAACAGATGAATGTAGTGGAGTAAAAAGTATTTCTCTCTGAAATGTAGCGCAGTAGAAGTAGAAAGTGGCACGAAAAGAAAAGACTCAAGTACCTTAGGACTTTTACTTGTAACAGACTATTTCTACACTGTAGTACTGCTACTTTACTAAAAGATGAGTACTTCTTCCACCACTGCTCGTGTAACATTTTCATTTTCTCACGATAAAAACAAGTAAAAGAGATTAATGTTCCTTGAGACAAACATCTCTGAACAGTTATTCTCTTGTTGTCTGTCTAAAGGAGGCCATTTTTTGGGGAAAAATGCTACGTTGAGAGGTAAGTTGAAAATATTTAGATGTGGGTGCCTGTGCTGTGTCTGGAAAAGTACTGAGAGAGCTGAAAGGACACATAAAATGCACTTTTTCAGACATGTTCTGAAAGTTGTATATATTTGGTCTGTTCCGGTTTATTCCATGAAGTTTACATTGTGCTTTAAAATCATTTTAACTAGATCTGACAATTTTAATAATCAGGTCAGTTTTAAGCAAAAATGCCAAATATGGTATTATCTAGTTTGAGCTCCTTAAAATGTGAAAAATGTGCTACATTTTATTTGTTTGGTGGGACAAAAATGAGTCATTCAACAATGTTATGAATGCCTTCTAGGAAATGATGAACATGTCACACACGTCTTTCTAGAAAATGACCTGTAGATGAATCAATGATGAAAAGAATTGTTAGTTGCAGCTTTACGTGTAAAAAATCAATTTGCAACGTGTGATCAAATGTGCAAATGTCATAAGTCTTAGCAATAAATGAAACAGATACACAGTTACAGTAGCTGGATTCATCGATAAGTCCTCAGGCTGATGTGATGTGCTGCTGGGCCGTGATTTTTCTCCCACTGTCCATTCTATCTATTCTAATTCTATTGCAACGTTGCCCGCTTCTATTTCGGGGCACACATTTAACAACACAAGGCCTCGGCAGGAAGCAGGTGCTTTGTTTGCCTGTGTTGGCAATGCCCCATCTTTTCCGAGGCTCTCTACGTGCACGTACACACACACACACACACACACACACACACACACACACACACACACACACGGCTGTGGGTCCAGAAGACTGACGTTCTCTCCAGATTACATGTAAATCACGCTCTACTTGCACCCTCCACCCACACCAAACAGTGACACAAAGTTGGAACTAAAACTGAAAAAAAGAGTGACCCGACACTGTCCCAACCCTCTCCCCCAACTGTTAACCTTTTATCCTAAAATACACATTATAAAAAAGGAGGACATGGGATTTAGTTTTTGTTTTTGACCTTATATTTCAGGTATTGCGATATCCGTAGTTGCCTCTGTTGTTTGTTTTTTATAATGTTCAAATGTTTAAATAAAAAGGAATTCATGTTTAAGTTTTGGTGGTATCGGTACAGACTGCTAGGTTTTTGGTATGCTGACATCCCTACGTAGTTGAGGATCAGGGAAAGAGAGAGATAGCATGATGACGAAAAGGAAAAAGAGGGAGGATGAGCGGTGCAGAGAAGGAATGCATGCATGTTTATTGTGCTTTCTAAATAAGGGAATATCCCTCACTGGCTCCAGTGTTTTTACTACTTTAAAAAAAAAAAAAAGAAAAGAAAAAAAGAAGAAGAAAGTTGAGAAACCTAATACATCCTCCTCGGCTGAGCTGCAGCGCAAGGCCATGTGGCCAATTTGTAACAGAATATAGGATTTGATTGCCAGCTATACGTCCCTCTGCACCACCTGGTAGAGGGATTTCACCCACAACTCCCTCAACTCCCTAGCCTGGAAATCCAGACCCAAATCTGAAAAGATTAAGGGTCTGGCATTGAGTAATGAAAATGGCCCAACTCGAGGGGCGGCACCAAGCATGCATTTGCAAATCTCACTGCATGCAATTGGATAACCCTACGACCAATCACAACAATACACGCGGTGACGTATCCAGAGCCCCATACGCTTAGCTACCAGCGGAGCTAACTGGGAGATTAAACTCAAAAACGACTATTGGTGCTTTCACAAAATATTTACACAATGACATTTGATAAATAATCATCAGTAATGTGGATATAATGACTAAGTGGGTAAAGGCAAATAATAGAACAGTTACAACAGTCTGGTAAGTTCAGAAAATGACATCACTTTACTGTAATGCAGCCTTTAAAACCAGGAAAAGACAACACTTATTCCATATCACGATATTACGATATCCAAAATCTAAGACGATATCTAGTCTCATATCATGATATCAATATAATATCGATATATTGCCCAGCTCTACGTTGCAGCGCTGTCGTCATCTGTAATCGCCTCTGGCCCGCCTACACCAGATACACCGATGCGATTGGTGCAGCTCGGCTACAATGGCATAGTTAACGAGCATCATTACTGGAATGCCAGAGTTACTCACTGAGCAAATTCAAATTGTGCTCTCGCGAGAACTCTGGATTTCCAGGGTATCAACTCCCCTGTCCATCCACTCTAATAAAACTCCTTTCAGCCAAAGGCTGCTCACTTACAAAGCCAGATCTGATCGCTCCAATATGGGATGAGATATGTCCCATTAAGTTTGTGTGGACAGATTGACACTTTGTTGTGTAATCTGTGAATATAAAACGTATTCCACAAATAACAAAAATAAGATTTTCACTATAATCATTTGCAAATATAAAAAACGGATCTGCAACACAAACAAGTTCCACAAAAATCTGACATATCTAACCCTAGCTGCTCTTTATGCTGCCTCTGAAACAACCTAAAGTCTCTCCCTCTCCCCTGTACCGACGACGACGACGCGGTGAGTCGTCGGAGGTTTGCCGAGTAAATCCACGCAGCTGCATCATCACACTTTTCTCCCACAAGTCTCGGAGGATGTGGGCGTCATGTGATTGGATTTGCTGAGTTGACGGTGATAAAAAGGCACAAACGTAACCCTCCTCGTGAGCAAACACATAGGAAGAGGCAAACGCTGCACTTTCTCCCAGACCTAGATAGGGAGACCATCATTCATGTTGTGTTGGTGTGTACAGGACAAACACCTTCAGTTATTCTAATGTACACTGAACCTACTGTAACACCACTGCAGTCCAGGAAGTAGTCAGGTCCTCTACTCAAGTACCAGTACAACAATATAAAAATACTCCGTTACAACTAAAAAGGTACTTCATTTAAAATCCTACTATTAGGGATGCAACGGTATGAAAATTTAACCTCCAGTGACCAAAATTATCACGGTTTTCGGTATTATCACTGTATTATTAAAAGTGTGTTCAATATGTTCAGAAAGCACCGATAGGCCTACACAAAGCTGAAATAGTTTCAAAAAGTGTAACAGTGTTTATTATATTACAAAAATATAGGCAAAACCTAAACTTATCCACCGTGACAATAATGACATCTTAAATAAAAACGGTAATTGTTATCGTCAACATTTTTACCGTGGTTTACCGTTACACGGTAATCGTTCCATCCCTACCTACTATATGTTAAGTACAGAAGAAGCAAAATGTATCAGTTATTATCTACTACATTATTAGACGGTAAATACTGATGCAGCATTGATGCATAAGCACCATTCAAACAATCCATTGTTTACTACAACTAGTATAGAAATGCAGACAGTCCAAGATGATGTCTTTAAACAGTGAATGTTTGTTATTTCTGCTTGGAAAGAAATAATCAGTTAACAAAATACTTGCAGAGTTCGGTCTATCAGCTAGTTAATTAATTACATGTTGCAGATCTACATTACATTCAGTTATGTGAATGAATCCAGTAGTTCCCAACATTGGGGTTGGGCCCCCTCCAAAAGGGTCACAAGATATCTCTTAGTCTGTCTCAATGATGGTTTATTTCCGAGATTGTTCAGGTGCTGCCGTAAATTCCGCCGGATGTCTGTCACCTTCCTCTTTCTTTGTGTTGGCGTTCTAACCTCTGGTGGATTTGTGAGGACTGTGGTTAAAGGCTCCTCAGATCTCTGCAGGGTAAATCCAGACAGCTACCTAGATTGTTAGGGGTGGGAATCCCCAGAGGCCTCACGAAATGATATCATAACAATATTTATGTCACGATACAATATTATTGCGATTTTAAAGATATTGCAATATTCTGCGATATATTGCAATTTATTACCTTTTTTCCAACTTCAAATCTTTCCCAATTTCAAATTATGTCCTCAAAAGAAAACTTTGTCAACATCGGTTTTATCTAAAAAGATACATTTCTCCGTTTGTTCATCTCACATATATAATAAAAGATCGATACTTGGCGTCTGTGTATCAATACAGTATTGCCACAGAAAATATTGCGATACTATGCTGTATCAATTTTTTTCACCCACCCCTACTATCTGTCCAATCTGAGTTTTCTGTTGCATGACTAAAACTACTTTTGAACGTACACGCGTTCCACCAAAACAAGTTCCTTCCAGAGGCTATTTTGCAGAGGCACCGTTATTGAGTCCGGTGCTTAGCGCCGCCCAAAAATTTTAATTGGTTTAAAGAAACGGCAATCAACCACAGCACGTTTTTCTCCCATCCCAGAATGCTGTGTGGGCTAGCCAGACCCTCCTCCTTGGCAGCGTTGTGGAAGAAGGGCTGGCAATGCGAGCCTATGAGATGATTAATGGGGAAGTAGTAGAAAAAGTCAAAAGTTCTGCCGCACAAATTTGTATACTTTTGACTTTTCACTAATCTTTGCTTTTCATGAAATATTGGTTAATTTCATCTATTTTGGCTTCAAATGGTATCTAAATAAAACCAACTGAGAAGTTTAGAGGGGAAATCTTTGGTGTAAGTCCCATCTTTAAAGCCTTCTGTTGACCATTCAGTCATGTAGTTTTTCCCGACAGGCCAATTGGTTTAATTAAGTGTAATTAACACATTTGATGAATTCGGTTTTCCTCTAGCAACAGAAAGGGTCAAGTGGATTTTAATGACGATAATTTGCCCTCTACTTCCTGTGAGCGACTTTCATGCAACATCGCTCAGGGTTTCTCCTCCTCTGGGATTTGGATCAAAACCTTCTCAGAAAAACAATCAAAAATATTTCAAAGCAAAGCGAGCCTGAGAATTCCCAAAGTGGATCAAATCAAAGCGTTAAGCCGATCACAAGCTTACGATTCTGCATCAAACAGTGAAGGTCACGCTGTTTCCTTTTACCCTGCAGCATTTTTCTGTCTCATCACTTCACATGGAATTTGAAATGGGCCACGTCACCTAAAATCATCACAGAGAGATTCTCATCAAGTCATCTTCCAGGTCTATTTTACTTCCAAACCGATTCACGTGGATGAGAATGGATTTACATAACAAGGCTTGATTCAAAATTCTCTCCAGATAACCAGCGTTTATTCAACACCTCGACCCTATCTGTGAAATGTAACTCGGCTTTGCTCCATTACTGGCTTAATGCTGAAAAACAGATGTGTTGCCAATTTGAAGAGCAACCGCACCATGAACTGCCATTCATCAGGAAGAGGAAATAGATTTGGGTCTTGTAAATGTAAAAAACAATAAAAGATTGACTAATGGATATGTAATATCCATCTATTTTCTGTAGCCACTTACTGTGTGCAGGGTTGCAGCTGCAGTCTCTAACAGGGCTTTGGACCAAGCCATTTAAGTTGGCTGGGTCAGTATATTACATTTCCTGTGCCAATTTTCAGTTGGAATCAAATCAACCAAACCATGACATGCTACTCCACCCAAAAATCTATCTTGACACACTCGTTCCACGGCTACGGCATAGTAAGTTAGTAGTAGACCACAGCTTGCAGGCTGCAGTGGTCAGCTTGTATTCAGGGGTTACAGTACATTTCAACGGTGACCCAGTTTCATAGTGTAGAAAAAAAAAAAAAAAAAAAAAAAAAGGAAGGTCCAAGGAAACTTCCAGGAGAATCACTGTCAGTATGTCCTTAGTCTCGCAATGCCAGCCCCATCTCCACAGAGCTGTGGAGTAAGTTCTGGCTACACCCACAGATGCATTCTGGGATAGGAAAAAAGAACGCTCGGTGTTGTTTGCATTTCTTTACACCAATTGCAATCGTCTTGGGCGGCGCTAAGCTCCGGACGCAATGCCTCCGATAAATGTTATCGGGAAGGAACATTTGCAGCCCACAAAAGAAACCGCCACATACAATATTAAATGACGCATGGAGCGCTGTGCTGTGTTCACTGTGCCTTCTGGAGGAAAAAAAGGTTACAAATTCTTTTACTCGCATTGACAGAAATTGTTGGCGATGTTGTTAAAATCAGTATGTTTCTATACACAGTAAAACCGGCACAACTCCAACCATAATATAGGAGTTGTCATGCCCTTTATCATCCCTTTTCATATCAATACTTCTTCAGGCACCACCACTCCATTAGACCTGTCAGCTATCATTGCACACGACCAATAGCCATGACTGTGGCTATTTATAGCACCTGTGTCATTATTTCATTAGGCTAAATGTACCATGATAGGCTGTGACGTCTCAATCATCATCATTAAACGTCAGAGAGAGAATCAATTTCAATTCACTTTATAGTGCAATTATCCAAACAGTGTTAACAAAGTGCTTCACGACAAAAGGATCAAATGAAAAAGAACCTTAAAACAGGACAATAAAAACGATGCCTCCAGGAAAAGATTGACAAAACTGCACACAAATGAAGTTGATATGCCCCTTCCATTGATACTCTGCAACAACTACACACATCACTGTGTAGACTGCAAAAATATGAGACAATGAGTGAAACTTGTTAACAACCTAAACGCCCTCATATTTCATCTTGTCATAACATCCAACTGGTCTTCTTTAAATTTGTGGGGAACGATGTATGCCTGGTTTTTGTGCATACATGTGGTTTATATTAGAGATGGTCCGATACTGCTTAAAACGCTGGTATCGGGAAGTACTGGAGTTTATGCACCGATCCGATACCACGTAATAAAGCCCTAAAGAAAATCTACGTTAAAGTAGTTTATTTATGTTCTTTTTCCGTTATAACTGACTGTCAAACTGGAGAATAAAAGAAAGTTCTGTGTTTGTTCATGTTTCACAAAGAGTTCAACCTGAGCCAGACCGACAACAAAGATAGAAATCATATCACATCCATACAGGGATAGTAGTATACAGTTGTTAAAACATAATAAAATATATGACACACTGGTATCGGATCGGTCTCAGCCGTCTCAGTCAGCATTACATTGCTGACAGAATTGAAGCACTGCTCTTTTAGATGTTGTTTTGCTAATAAACTCCTCATGGTTAATGTAGCCAGATTTTTATTGCTGACGATTTGGCTGACATCTCCCAGACAGCCAGAGCTTCTTCGGTCTCCTGCATTCACTTTCTTTCTTTCTTGGGAGTGTGTGTTAAGGGGGCGGGGAGAGGGAGTCAAAAGTAACACGTTTTAAATTAGAAATGAGTCAAGTTATTGGTTGCATTTGACGCAGGAAGTTTTACATCCAATCACAGTAATGACGTCATAGATCAGACAACGCAAAGGCAATTCAGTGATATGCCTCTTTATCTGAGGCCCAGACAAGGCCGAATAAAAACGCAGTCGATTCCCGAGATGAGACACTGAAAAAGTAGTCTTGAGGCCGAGACCGTTCTCGAGTACTACAACACCGTCTCTCACAGTCTCTTTGTGGATCAGAAAGCCTTTTCTGTCTGGTACACGACGCGCTGAAGGCCGGGGTGATCTGACGCCACTCATTTTCTCCTCACGGGGAAGTCAGGGAGCTAAAAACAGAGGAGCTTAAGTCCTCTGTACACAAGGCATAGAAAGCAGTTGGAGGTCAACACAGTTGAACAGACAAATCCCTGTCCACAAAATATGTACACATTAAACCAATGATTATACGGAGGAGGAGGCATCCAAAAATAGACCCCCCGAGCAGCGTGTTCACATGGTACCAAAAGCCTGCTTCACTGTTACAGACTACAGGACTGTTGTTTTCTGATCCCCGTCATCGAAAGGTCTCTGGGCAGGCGGCCGATTGTGGACATAATCTCAGAGCTATCTAGAAGTCACTTGAACCAATTCTGAGAATAGATTGCTATTTTTATCTTAAGCATGTTTTGTCCCGTCCGTACTGCGGAAAAGATCTGAATCCAGCTGCCTCAGATTCCCATTAAAAAGGACAGTGTTCGCAAACTAGGAATACATTCTCTACTACAATATATTGATGAAAGCTCTTTTAACTTTCAGCAGAAAGTACAGAGTACAGAGAAACAGGGCTGCAAAGATTGTTCTTTGATTCCTGCTTGTTAAATGAGAATATTCTAGTTTCTTCACTACTCCGTGACAGTAAACTGAATATCTATGTCGGAAAAGAATTGGCACTGACCTCGACAGCATTGGGCATGTGTATGAGGCCAGAGCCAAGCAGAGGGCAATGGCCATTTTGGCTAACATCTCTCATCCACTACACTCTTGAGTTTTGCCTCCTACCATCAGGAAGGAGGTATACCTCCCGAAAACGGGCCAGGTCTAACGGATACCGGAGATCATTTGTACCATCAGCTGTTGGGTTTCTCAACAAACTATAGGTCATGTGCCATTCCTGCCCATGTCACAGCACTTTTTTTTTCTTCATTTTTTTTTTTAAGTATAGTGTACTTATGTTCTTATCTATTTATTTTTTCATGTTTTTTTGTGTGTTTTTGTGCACCATGTGTATGTGTTGGCTACCTGTTGTGAACCAAATTGCCCCTCTGGGACATTAAAGACATTTCAATTCAATGAATCAATTAATCTTTGAGTTGTGGACAAAACAAGACATTTGAGGACGTCAACTTGGGCTTTGGGAAACACTGGTCGACATTTTTTATTTATTTTTTTTAACCATTTTCTGATATTTTAAAAGACCAAAACAACTAATCGATGAATCTAGAAAATAATCAGCAGGTTAATTGACGACGGTGGAAATAATCGTTAGTTGCAGCCCTACAGAATGGGAAAGCCGCCTGGCAGGACAAGAGAAGACCTGATGACCACTTATGGTAAAAACAACCACACAGCAACCTACCGTTGCACCCCGGCCGTGTATACTTAACACAGGCTCTCAGCACCGGGGAAGCTAAAGGGGGTCCAAATGTTCTCAGAGTAATCATGTTATTGTTGGCAGCCCTCAGCAGGAGCAGATAGGACTTCCATTTACTGAAGGAGTAGCAGGAAGAGAGCAGCGTTGGTGAGAGTGTTGGTCATGCAGCACTGCAGATAACAGCACAAGTAGGATCTGATAACTCATGATTTAGGCGCTTTCTGAATAAACGCAGCCGCAGATAAGAAGACACATAAAGCACAAAAGGCCTCCAGGCGCCAGCCTTTATAATAACCAAAACATGCAGCGCATGAACGCTCTTTTCTTTCCACGCAGACCAGTACTGCGATGTACCACAGTACATCGTGTTTTTATATCAAGTGGCGCGATAAACACATCGCGAAAGAAGCTCGAGAGATTTTCTGTGTTAGTTAAAAAGAGAATATCAGCAGAAAACTCACTTTGTCCCTTTTGTTAGCGGTGCCTTTTACTTTCAATTCAATGTTCAATTTGATTAATAAAAGAACGGTAGAAATGATTTCCTTTCATTCTTTTTTTATTCAACAATCATTTTGTTGGATTTTAGCAGAATACTTGCAGAAGTGATTACACTTCGATATCTGCTCATTTATCAGAATCAGAAAAAAAGGGTTCATTATCGCAAGTGATATTATTATCGCGGTATTCAACAACGTCATGGCATACTTCCGAATATCATGCAGCCCTGTTGCAGACTTGTTTTGATCGGTAAATTGAAACACGGGAAGGTTCTGCTGAGATCTGCCCAAGGTTAACGGGGCATGTGTGTCTGTAGTAGCAGCTCTTTGTCTTGCATCGCTGTGCTCTCTGTTCTGCCCCCGGTCCTCTTTTTGACCATTGAAGGATAACGGACCATGTTTGGTTAACTGGTACAAAGAGTTCAGACAAGGCAGTAGAGAGCTGTTCCAACAACAAGAACAACAACAACAACAAAAAAAGACTTAGCTGACATCAGACTGCAGATTCTCATCTCAAATTCATCAAGTGGCTTAATCCCCTACGGCATAAGAGTTTTCCACCGATATAAAAAAAAACTATTATCTGCTCTTTGATGCTAAAATGATGTCCAGGAATGACGTTTTCCGTTTGAAGTATGGGGAGGGCAAAAAAAAATGCCCAAATATTCTGGAGTTCCGGTTTCCAAATCATGAAGATTTGTTAGTTTGCTTCGTCTACGTGATAGTAAATTGAATATCTAAAACATTTTGGAGTGTTGATCAGAAAAAAAACAAGCTATTTATTATCATCACCTTGGGTTTTCGGACATTGCGATTGGCATTTTTAAGACGATAGATTAGAAACTTAGACATCAATACATTTCTGGTTTAATGTAATTAATTAAACTGGATAATTAAATCGGCAGAAAAATCAAAATAAATCAATAATGCCATCCCTAAATATGACCCTAATTTTACTCCTTCTTGTTGTGTTTGTACCCCCGGACCCAGACATCACATAGTTGCTTGCTTTCCTTCCTCAAATGTGGATTTTAAAATGATGTGCAATAGTTGTCCTTGAGCCATGAAATGCCAAACCCGAACACATCACAGTCCCACCCTGTCAAGACTAGCCACAATCCAGCTGACACTGGTCTGAAATAAAAAAAAAAAACTGCTCATCCTACTGCAACACTGGTATTTAAATGTAATCACAATTTATGGTATATATATATATATATATTTTTTTTTTCTTCTAGATTCCATGTTTAGCCGTGCACTGTTTTGGTTACATCCAGCCAGTCCACTCCACAGGGGAAGCAAAGCAGCACCACAGGCAGGCAAGCAGCCAGTGTTCCTCTTCACCAGTGCCCATGCCCAGTAACGCTGGCACTTGCCCAGCAACACTCATGCAAAGTGGTGCTGAATCTCCATCCAGCCCCGTCGGTTCACAAGAAGTCAGCTCCAGAAAAACTGGACTGACACGTTCTCTCTCTCTCTCTCTCTCTCTCTCTCTCTCTCTCTCTCTCTCTCTCTCTCTCTCTCTCTCTCTCTCTCTCTCAGATTACTGCATGAAAACCCGCTGTCATCGCTGCGGTTATCAAATCGGGTTAGGAAATAGGAAGTTGATTTGTGTGTACAGGGGAGGAGGGTCGGTTGGTCGGTTGCTGGCTGGACGCATTCACTGAGCAGAAAAAAAGCAACCGTTGATGAGAGCGGAGATGAGAGCTTTCGAAAAAGCTATCCAGTCATTAGCTCCCCTGAATGCAGCAGCTAATGTGTGGGAAGGACGTGCTTGCCAGTCCTTTAAAACTGTGCGCACACACACACACACACACACACACACACAAATACAATTGAATGCTTCATACATTCGAGAGAAAAATGTAATTAACATAATGTAATTTACCGAGGGGAGTTCATTGTATCCGTCTGACAGAGTCAACGGTTGTAACGTTACAGTGGCCACCGACGGCTCTGCAAGAGATAATGCATTGTCTATGGTTGGTCGTTGAGCTGGCTGGGAAAATGCCTTTTTGAAAAGCACGTTTTTAGTAAAAAAATATATATATATACTCGCTTCGTGACTGTGCAGCTCCCTGCGACTCGGCGGCCACTTCAAACATGAACCATTTTATACTCATAAACCCACACATAAAGCAGTTTTCCCGCCGCACATATTTCAGAAATATTGCCACTAACCTTGGTCGGGTCGCCTCCTGTTATCCACTTGTTACAACGGAAACGTAACACCATGGATCCCCCCAGTTAAGTTTCCTGGCAGTCGGACAAAAAAACAAAAAAAAAAACAGCAAATAAGCCGAACTGGACCGATAGTGTGGATAAAAAAAAAAAAAGAACTGTGGTGGTGGTGATGAGAGAGGTGTGTGTTAAAAGCCTGGGTGTTTTTCTCAGGGTACCGTCTGCAAACAACGAGAAAAAGGTTGTGTCTTCAAACAGCTGTTTTCCAAAATGGAGTTATCCGTGTCCCAGCCAATCAGAGCGAGCCTGTGGAGGCTCCCACTCCTCTGTGGGCTGGAGGCAACACCACACTGCACTCTGAAGATCCAACACTTACACATCATGCATCTCCGTTTTTTTTTCTTTTCTTTTATGATTCATTTTTACTGTAGCTTTCATGTCAGGGCGGCTTTATTTAGACGCGCTTTAAACCACCAGACATGCCAACTGATGAGATTTCCTCCGTAGGGAACTCCTAGATGTCCTGAGATCCTTTACTTCAGTAAAAGGAGTAGCCTACTAATAGGCTACCACACTATAAAAATACTCTTTCACAAGTTAAAGGTCCCATGGCATGAAAATGTCACTTTATGAGTTTTTACATTATGAGTTCCCCCAGCCTGCCTATGGTCCCCCAGTGGCTAGAAATGGCGATAGGTGTAAACCGAGCCCTGGGTATCCTGCTCTGCCTTTGAGAAAATGAAAGCTCAGATGGGCCGATCTGGAATCTTCCCTTTATGACGTCATAAGGGGAAAGGTTACCTCCCCTTTCTCTGCTTTGCCCATCCAGAGAATTTGGCCCGCCCATTAAAGAGAGAGACATGGCTTTCAAACGAGCAAAGTGGCAGTTGGTCAAGGTCCACAGCAGTCCTCTCCTATCAGTCCCAAAACGTCCCAGTTAGTAAATGCCGTAAACATATTCTTTGTAAATCTTTACAATCATTCCCTGAGAGAACCAAGCAGGCCTGACTTGTTGCACCATCCACATTTTTTTTCAAACTTTTTTTTCTTTCAAACATTTTCAGCGAGTAGCTTGCTAACGCAAAGTTTGTTATTGTTTCCCGGAGAGAACAGAGTTTGAGATACATATACATATATATACATATATATATATATACATATATACATATATATATATATATATATATATATATATATATATATATACATATATATATACATACATATATATATACATATATACATATATATATATACATACATATATATACATATATATATACACATATATACATACATATACATATATATACACATATACACATATATACATATATATATATACATACATACATATATATACATATATATATATATATATATATATATATATACACAGATATATATATATACACATATATATATATATATATATATATATATATATATATATAATATGAGTCTGGACAGACATGGATGTAAACTGCAACTTTGATGGCGGGATACAACTGCAAGGCGGTGATTCTAGTTTCTTTTTGTTTTGTTAGGAGCTCATATTGCTCATATTGTTCACTACATCATTGTCATGGAAACAGCAGACTAACAATATCCAGCTGTGTGGAGGTAAAATGAAATCACTCTCACAAAAAAGACAGAAAATAATGAGTTCTGTGTGCAGTAAATGTTCCAGATGGAAAGGATTAAACCAGCCGGCTCACATGCCCAAAACTATTTTAATCTTGACCGTAAAACACGGCACTTCATTGTTAAAATATACTTCCATATTTTCCATTGAGCTTTTTTTAATTTGTAGCGAATAGTCGCAGTATTCGAACCACTTGATTCAAATCTCCTATTGTCAGCTAAAGCTTGAACCCAATGATCATTTAAAAGGACACATGTAATCGTAATTGTTTATTAATATGCTGTAGCTGTACATGCATTGTCAGCCCAAAAACATGGACCCTCGGGTGCACTCATAGTTACATGATCTTTAGCATATTGTTTATTTAGCTCCGCCAAGGTGGTTATGTTACGGAAAAAACTACTGGCCTGATTTTCATGAAACTTGGTGGAAGAGTGTAGCATGGGCCAAGGAAGAACCCATTTCATTTGGGACTGGATCTGAATCCCCTAAACAGATATACAAATCATTTTTCATTTTTGTTAACATTGCCAGTTAGTTAGGGCATTCATGGGGCGTCGGAATAATAAAAATTTTAGTTGCTGTTTTTTTTTTTCCATGTATTTCATCATATTTTCTTTTTCTTTTAATATTTAAAATTAGTCTCTTTTTTTTTTTTAAAGCTGCCCTCTGATATGATCACAAATTCAATATTTTAAAGTGTGTCTCTCCATTGATTTTATTATGAAGCAGTTTATGACAATAAACGGATAATCTAGTACCTGAAGTGACTGTAGTTCATAATAAGGCCGAGAGCAACTACAACGCACGTGTTTAAAAATGCAAAATGGTTAAATATGTCATGAGCATGTTCATGTACTTAATGCTCTGGATTTATTTCAGAACTATGTAGCAAAAAGAGATTTGTACAAAAGGGCTATTTGACCTGGCTTGTATTAATATTGTATTGTACAAACAGCTATTATACAGACTCAAGACCTTTCACGACATAAACATTTATTGTACATTAATTTATCTTAACATAAAGATCTTGTTATGCCGCGTTCTATTTACCTCGGAACTCGGAAAGCCGCAACTGGTAATGACGTCATACCTGAGTTGAATGCGTTCTATTACAAGTCAGATTTTCATTGTTTTCATTAGCTCTAGCCCGGTTAGCTATTGTTAGCAACCAGTTGATAACAACGCATTACGCCATTTTTGTGCATGCAAACAGTGTAACAACATGTCCACAGATAGAAGTTGGACATGCCTGTGTGAACGACTGATTTAGTGACACAAATGAGACAGAAGTGCTTATAACTTTATGTTACTCCATGGTACTGCAAGGTTGTACGAGTTCCGACGTCGTAAATCCAAGGTCAGGGGCGCGTGTTTCCGACTTTGACCTCGTAAAAAAAATGAGTTCCGAGGTAAATAGAACGCGGCATCACAGGTAGTTATTTTGACTTGTTAGGCTTTTCCCTCTTTCATAAACATAGGTCAGCGATTAGCATTAGCAGGGCCACATGGAATCTGCAGATGCAGAAATACGCAGAATTTTCGGAAATTTAATTTAAAAAATGAATTAAACTCAGAATGTTCACCCATCTCCACCACAAGCCGAAAAGCATGCACTGAACTATGAGCCCCTTACCGTTGACGGTTCAACACGAATACACAAACTGTTGGTGAATTGTCATATGCCTTTTCAATTTTGGCATTTCAATGAATCCTTTCACGCAGGTCATGCTAAGGTATGGCTTCTCCCCTGCGTGGGTCCTCACGTGGACCGACAAGCCACTACTATATCCGAAACCATTCCCGCATGTTTTGCTAGAGTATTGCTTCTCACCTGCGTGTGTTCTCATGTGAGCCGACAAGCCGCTGCTATTTCCAAAAACCTTTCCTGCACGTTTTACAAGAATATCGCTTTTCACCTGTGTGGCTTCCCATGGGGACTGTCAAGTTACAACTGTGTCTGAAACCTTTCCCTCATGTCTTGCGAAGGAACGGCCTAGTCTCACCTGTGTGGGTTCTCATGTGGAGCGCCAAGCCACTAATATGTCAAACCTTTCCCACATTTTCTGCAGCAAAAAGGCTTCTCGTCCGTGTGGGTTCTTACGTGGGCTGTCAAGTGACCGCTATATCCAAAACCTTTCCCGCGCTTTGCAAGACTATCGCTTCCCCACCTGTGTGGATTCTCATGTGGACTGTCAAGTCACGACTGTGTCCGAGAGCTCTACCGCTACTTTTGCATGTAAACGGCCTCTCACCTGTGTGTTTTCTCACGTGGGCCAACAATACACAGTCACATCTAAAATCTTACAAGAAAATGGCTTCTCGTCTGTGTGGCTTCTCAAGTCTTGGTTGATTCTAAAACTTTTTCCGCATGCTTTACAAGGAAATGGCTTCTCACCGGTGTGGGTTCTAATGTGTGTCACGATCAGTCAAACGCCGAGTAACCAGTAACCAGTAACATAGCTCAAGCACGGAGTTCGTCGTTTGACTGGTCGTGACTGTTTTCCCAAGATGGCGCCTGCCTGTATACGTGAGCGGTACTGTCTTTATAAACTATCTTTTTAATAAACTGTCTGTACACTTACAGAGTTCTCAATGCTTCGGTTTGCGTGTAGGGACCTTCGTTATGCTACCGTGGAAGTGTGGTGCTATTTGGAGCCTTGTTAGGGGTATAGAAATAGCGATTTATTTTTACTTTAGGCGTGCCACGACGACTAGCGTTATAATATGGTATATGATGTGTGTTTTTAACCTGACTCCGCCAGATGGATTGCTTCGCATTTGCTCGGCATATCCATCTGGGAACTTTCCGTTGGAGAACTTTTGGGAAGGGGCGGAATACTGGTTATTTGATTGGATGAACCATCTGTCTATCACCTATGTTGGTGATAGATGGGCCAAATCAACCAATCAGATCCACGAAGTGTATGAAAATACAACCACAAGCCCGCCCCTGCTGCTGCAGGCAAAGCATAGCTCGTAAGCTCAGCATGCAAACATGTCGGTAAAGGATATTTACCATTTGTGTAACGAGAATTTAGGAATAAAAGGCACCATTTCAGGTTCCCGGACCAGATTCCAAAAGAAGGATCCAAGAGAAAAAAAGCATTAGCGAGCGGCTAACAGAATTAGGGCTACCGCTGGCTGATAATACTGGTTAGCTGATTGGATAAACCATGGGTCTATCACCACCTAACCCACCTCAAAACCAACGCTGATTGGCCCGGTCGTTTGGCTAACGGCTCCAAATTTTCTCTGCCTCAAGATGCCAGACTGATCTGCGAGTGGAAAACTGGAGCTCACGAGATCAGGACGGTCTCACGAGGCTAGTGTGTTTTAGTCTTGGTTTCTGATGTGAAGCACTTTGGATACCTGTTGGTGACTGTAAAGTGCTATATAAATAAATGTTGATTGATTGATAAGCTAATTAGCGGTTTGCGCTAAAACTGGTCACATTCAATTAGCATGAAAACATATCCCAGAGAACGGTCGACTCGGTACACATGTGTTATTACCCCCTAGGGTCATTTTGCGCTGGATTTCTCTTTAAAAGGTCCAATGTGTAGGAATTTCTCCCATCTAGCGTTGAGATCATATATCGCAATCAACTCTCTCGCGCCACGCAGTTCAAAGTACGTATTACAGCTACGGTAGCCTTGACGCTTTTTTCTGATGACGCTTTGCTCTTTTCAACATCCTTTTTCTTTTTCTGATTCTCATTTGGGCTGTCAGGTTACGATTAAATACAAAATCTTGCCCACATTTTTTTGCAAGGATACTGCTTCTCACCTGTGCGGGTTCTCACGTGGACTGTCAAGTTACTATTCGATACGAAATCTTTCCCACAGGTTATGTAAGAAAATGGCTTCTCACCCGCGTTGCTTTTCATGTGGACACTCAACACCTTGCTACGTTTGAAACCTTTTCCACGTGCGTTACAAGAATATGGCCTCTCACCTGTGTGGGTTCTCATGTGGACTGTCAACTTATTATTACAACGAAAATCTTACCAACAGGTTTTGCAAGAAAACGGCTTCCCACCAGTGTGGGTCTTCAGGGGTCTAGACAAATTTGGCCCCATCCTTGAAAGCTTTTCAACGAGTTAGGGCTGTGTACGTTGTTACTGTCATTTCTAGTTGATCCTGAGTCTCCATGCTTGCCTGCTTTCTGATCTTGGCTCTCAGCTACATGAGAGATGTAATACTGACAGCTAGCGTTTAAAACGGTTACTGCAGCCCAAATTCATAATACTGAAAAGGGTCATCTCCCCCCGGCACCTCCTCCCCAGCGTCGAAGTTCACGGGAGTTGCCAGGTGTTGAGAACGCTGAACCCAACGTCACACAATGCCATTGTTAGCATCTCTAATATTTACCCTTTTTTTTAACCTCGTCTCTGGTTATGCAACCGTTCAGAAAGATGGCGAGTTTTTTTTTGTTTTCGTTTGTTTGCTGCTTCCATGGCTGCACCAACAGCTATAGCGCGCTGGGTTTGGGTTTTTACAGTTATATCTGGCAACCCGGCCCGGCTGTCAGAATAGGCAGTTGATACCAACACACAGGCCGAACCGAAAACCGGAAATTTTACAGGAGAAAATACTGGCTCTAGCATTGTTGTCAGAAAACTAGATATCTGATGACACATTGGGGTCCTTTTTTGATTAAATACAGTAAATATATTACATATTCCACCATTAATCATTTCATTATCTATATTTACACATTTGTGTATTTATTTATTCATTCATATATTGTTTAATTCACTTATTCATTTATTGACACATGTATTAATATATTTAGAATTTTATTTATTTATATATACACGTTCATTTATCCATAGTGTAACTTGCTGCAGCAAAATAGATAAATGTTCATCTCTGTGCAACGTGGAAACTTGCAAATGGCATTAGGACCACTAGGGGGAGGCAGAGGATCTGTCTCATGTGCTACTACTTTTCAGCCTTGTTGATACAGTACAACCTTTACGAAGGTAGAATTTACTGCGGGACTTTTGTATTAGACTGCATTAGTTTTACTGTATGCAAGTCAAACTACACAGCAAAAATCACAATCTGATTGAACCAATCGACAGCTCAGTTACAGTGATTAGTGTTACTTAAATGGCATTCTTTTGACAATTTTCTTATAGAGAGGGGAATTAGATATGGTATTACTTTATCATGCATTTACATGAGCAGACAGATAGCATTTAAGTCATAGCCTACAGAAGAACTCAGCAGGAGCCCAGACTGAAAGTAAATCAATTCCCCCGTGCAGCTTTGATGTGTCTAAAAGCTAACATTACAGTAACAGGGGACAAATGGAAGAAGAGAATTAGGTCTGTCACTTTTTACTTGTTAACATCTTGGTTTCTTGACTGGCTGTTGACATAAGTGTAGTTCTAATACAGTAACAAAAGATGCAAGTGCAGAGATTTTGCAAACGCAAGTTATTACCCCCCCACACCCCCCCGCTCTTTCAATCCTAGTGACGTCCGTGATTATGACAACGCAATCTGAAAGCCCAAATCTGCACGAATAATTTTACTTTAAAATATTGTAAGCACATTTTGTGGATTTTAAGGCTTGTGTATACTTCTCAGAAGTACATTTTTGAATGAAGGACTTCTACTTGTAACGGAATATTTTGTAATGGAGTATTTCCAAACAGTGGAATTACTGCTCCTACACAAGTACTTCGGATCTCTTTGGGGACCCATGAACCCAGTAACGCTGCTCATATCTAATGCAATGCGTAATAAAATAGCCACAACTTCCCCAGAGCACGCAGCGTTCTACCACCCACTGCAAACATCAGCATCCACAGCAGCACAAACAAGACACAAATAGCACATATTTCTCCGTTTGAGTTTACTGACTTTACGGTCTTTACTACCAACAATAAATATCCTGCAACACAATGTAGCTTATAGTCACAGACATGCTTCAAATAAAAATATAAAAAGACAAAAACTATTCAAGTTAGCTTCGGGCTACCGCAAGAAAACAGATCCAACGTTATTGCACATTTCTGTACATGGCCTGGTGGGAAATTTGGCAAACCAGATAAAGTCAGGACTAAATGTTCTATTTCACATGTGACCCCTGTGATCAGTGATGGCCCTCATGTTAAGACTGAGTGGTGAGAGTAAACAGGTGAACTAAGGTTTAAAAAAAATAGAAAAAAAGACAGGCAGATAAGGCAGATTATCTGAAATTAGAAAAAAAGATTCAAGTTAGAGAAAACTATAGGCTAAACAAAGGCCCTGAAATACAGTGCAAAAGTTGAGCAAAAACATTTACTGGTAAATCTATTGTATTAGTATTCTTTCTCTCAGCCACAGCAGCCATCTACTTCCACTTCCTAACAAAGAAGTACATCCACTCTTATGTAACACGAGCCCTGACAATACACACGAATATTGCTTTGGTGCACACGATTCCAACGATGATTTATGATACATAGGGAAATCTACAGTTTAAGGCAATGCATTAGACTGTTACATACACAAAAACCGTCTCTAGCTTTTCTTTTTTTGAGTTGTGGGGTGATGCAACCATGCAGACAGAGCACTAACGGCCAGTGTGTGACTGATGGACTGTATGTAGATACTAAACAAACTAAGTTTGAGAAACTTTTTTTTTTTTTTTTTTTTTTCTCGAACTCTCTCAGTGGAAAAATATGAAAAGATATGTTCACATTGTTTCATGTCATGAGAGGGTTTGAGTGCCTGTACAAAGCAGTAATCAGAGCAATAATAATAAAAAAAATTCTAATTGTTTTCAGCGGTTATGTTCTTAAAAGCACAAATGAACACACACACCCCTACGCAGGAAGGTGCCGCCTTGTTGGGTGAAAGCAGAGCTCCATCCTGTCGGTTTCTGTGTGTCTGTCAGTTAGACTTGTGTGTCGATACGAGACGCTGAGGGGCAAAGCAGCTTTTGGGAATGAGGGCGGGGCCTCTGCAGATACAGACACCACCACGCACTTCTAGTGGGTCACAAGTGATGACTGAGAGGGATTACTTTTGTATGTCTGGGTGAAAGTCCTGTGTTTGACCCATCCACCAACATCCCTACGCGGATTTTTGCCATCATATTACTCGCTACGGCGTAAATTGACACGCAACCGCGAGGTGATGTAAGTCAATGGAGGCCAAACGGCGTTGATAAACATGCTACAAAGCGATTATGCGTCTTGATAACGTGCCAAAATGGCGTGTCATACATACGCCACTTCATGAGATCAGTCTGACGTTGTTTTAAGAGGAAAGCACCGCATATTATACCTTTAACGTGCTGGGGTACAAATCCAGATTCCGGGTTCTGTGCAAAAATGTATTTCAAGGTTAGCTAAACCGGGAATATCTGAGCAGCGCTACATGCTAAAAAAGTTGTGAAGAAAAATTTGGATGGTGCAACAAGGCACGCCTGCTTGGTTTTTTTCCATAGACCGTTAAATAAATGGATAAATCAACACTGTAGACTTGTAACGGAGACCAGTGAAGGATATTAGAAGCACTTTTCCGGTGATGACCGAGCGTTACTGAGCAGCCTCCAACTGAGCTTGAAGACGTAGATGTGACGTGAGCAACGTGTCTGAAAGTTGGAAGTCTTCTGGTAGCTGTGCCAAGAGAAATCTCAATCATTCCCAATCTTACAGAGACGGAGAGTGTAGGTATATGTAAGGAGATAACATAGACACAGGCTAATTATTGCTAACTAATTAAACTTAAACAGCTAATTTAATTCGAAACTGCCTGCGAGCTTCTCCTGTACTATACGGTAATTCCTCTATGTGACAGAAAGTCGCGTGATGACGACACAATCGTTATCCTATTTTTACAAAAACGTCTGCTACGGAGCCATAACGTGAGGTACAAGGTAATGGAGCCTTTTATACATTGTCGTGTTTCTTTAGAAATAAACAACGGACAAATAGAGCCTTTAAACGCTTCAGATGTAAAGTTATTTGCTGTCAAAGTGGCGCCAAAATGAATGGCAGTCAATGGGATCTTAACAGCGGGTGATGGCTTGTTAGCATCGAAATGGCTCCATAGTAGGTACGCTTTGCGGAGGCTGGCTTACCCCCTTGGTTCTTTCGGCAAATGACTGCAAAGATTTACAAAGAATAGGTTTATGTTTATGGCATTTCCTCTCTAACTGGGAAAACTTTGGGACCGATTAGTGGGATTGCTACGGACCAAATACACACAGAGATACATTGTAACCATGTATCCAGCTAATTTAAATAGCTCACGTTACTGTATTCAACTGTGTGAACCGTTAACTTTTCTAATGTTGTATGTGGCATTTTCTTTTCTTTCATTTTCTTTCATTTCCTAAATAAGTTCCTTCCCGGGAATATTTTTGCAAGAGGCACGGCCGATTGCGATTGGTTTAAAGAAATGCAACCAACCCCAGAGTGTTTTTTTTCTCCTATCCCAGAATGTATGCTCCTTTTGCCAAACCTTCCTCAGCGGTGCTGTGGAGACAGGTCTGGCACAACAAAGACTGTGGATTTTGTCCCCCATCTCTTACATTGGAAGCACATTAGGAAGGGATCCTTTAACGGTCAGTATGGACAAGAGGAATAATTGCATGCTTCAGTGTACATGACCTGACTACTGAAAAAATGTGAACTTATCCTTTAAGTACCCACCGTTAAGTGCCTCCGATAATGGCCAAACATGCACCGGCGCATGTCAGAAGCCTCTTTGCCTGAGCCTGCAGCTGCCTTGGAACCATGACTGAATGCTGGGCTATGTGTAAACTACAGAAGACTAGATCTACCTATAGTAGTGCTGCTTAGTTAGTAAAATAAATCATGTAGAATATTGGCAACTTGCCCTGTAAAGTCTACACACGTTTCAAAGGAAACAGAAAAATGTCCTCTCTGTGGTGGGCGTGTGTGCATCAGTAACAGTAGTAGAGTTGCGAGCGCAGCCCCCTGAAGGTGTCGTCGTCCTGCCCGCTGGCCTGCTCCCCTTCGAACAGCATGGCGTCTGGAAGCACCACGCCCTCTAGTGGATCCGGCTGGCAGAACTCCACTATGAATTCCTCCTCACAGTTCAGAAGCACTCTGGACCACGCACACAAGTCCAGCTGGGCCGCGATGCCGCCGTACTCCTCGGGCAGAACCGAGCGGGGGATGTTCCGGTGCAGAGAGCGCAGGTCCGAGCCGTGGAGAATGTACTGTGGGGTGGGGGGGGGGGGGGGGGACAGCACAGAGACTATCAGTGACGTCATCGCCCTCAACGTCGCATTCATTATTCAAAGTGGCTATTAGGGCTGCACAATATCTATCTGTCTATATATATTTTGTTATTGCCATATCAACTTGCACAGTAAACACATAACGAAAGACTGACATATCTCAAAAGACACTCTGAGAAGAAATTTTTTTATCAGTTAGTTATCAGTGGAAAACTGCAATTTGAAATCTTACGGTCAGTCTTTTTTTTTTTTTTTTTTTTAAATGGTGCTTTCTATGTTCCATTTAATGTTCAATTTGGAAATAATTTCCTTTCATTTGTTTTAAATTCAAGCAATCTGCTGTATTTTAGCAGAATACTGAAAAGCAGAAGAAATGCAGAACTGAGTACACTATTTTTTCTGTTTATTTATTGCAAATAGTGTTATCGCGATATACAACAACATTATCGCATATTTTCCTCATAGGGTGCAGTCCTAGTGGCTATGATCAATATTTCATGTCAACTTAGAGATGCGACCCATTTAAACCCACAGAGAATTATCACCCAACGGCGCCATCTCAACTCTGCTGAGATTGATGGCTTCTTTCTGCCCGTTGTTATGGTTTTACAGATTCCACAACTTTACTGATTTGGTTTACTGCCATAGCAAAGTTTTCGGCCGTAGCCGGCAGTTTTTTTTTTACCTGAATAGCTCTAAAAACCAACTGTACAGCGGCCGGGCACAGTTAGCAGCTAGCTGGTGAACATATGCATGGTAAGGGGCTCTATGAGAGTGTGTGTCATGGTGGTATTGGACTTATTTGCACTACCGCCATGACACACACTCTTACTGAAAAGACTCCTTCCGATCCATTTCATTTTCCATTCCATCATCACCATTACATCACCCTACAGTTCCTTCACTTAGCATGCACACTGAGTCACAGGGTCAGTCCCTGCCCTGTCACCGCAAGCGTCTCATGCTTATACATCCCTTAGTACATTCATGTGGATTTTTATTTAGTATCTTTTCTTTTATTGTCCATATTGTATGTATGTATGTATGTATGTACAGTATGTATGTATGTATCTATCTATCTATCTATCTAGGAGCATTTAGCAGTTAAAGAGCCAGATTATTCTCTCAGTAGTTGGAGTGCAAATCAGAGCTACACTAATTACTAGACATACATTCATAAGTAAAATTAATGCTAAATTATAGAGTGTGGTCTAGACCTACTCTATCTGTTAAGTGTCTCGAGATAACTCTTGTTATGATTTGATGCTATAAATAAAATTTTATTGAATTAATGTTGCTCTGTGTCTGCTGAGTGTAAAAAATAAAACTGTACTCTAAATCTTTTTCCATGTTTACTTCCACATAAGGTGATAACAAGTCAGTGATGTGCTTCCAGCTCGTTTCCGCTGCCCACATATAAAACCCAGTTGCTGCAGGTTGAAATGAACACAAAGGAACCCCTGCGCAAGAGATTTCGGAACATACAAGGTTGTTTGGCTCGAGTTCATTCCCCTGAAAAGAAAATGCTCGGTCTTCTGTTTTGCACACCGTTCCAAATGGTCCTTTGTTTCAAACAAAAGAGTCGGAGACAATTTGAGCACAATAGTTACCCTCTCTGCCATCTTCTCCTTCAGAAAAGGCTTTATTATGGCAAAGATGCC